>NC_081406.1:370036261-370336261 GCF_030272615.1 Cryptomeria japonica | reverse complement strand
TGAGTTTGAGTTTGAGTTTGGGAAGTTTGTATTAGTTTTTCAGTTTAGTGATTCACCCCCCCTCTCAATAATCTACCGAATACTTATTCTTTCATCATACCATCATTTAGAACCCCCTCAAATGGGTCAGCTATTTGGAAATTTTTGTGCTCTTGTTGTCAAATTATTACAAACCATGTTACCCAACAATTGGAAAATGGAGAGGCGACACTATTTTGGGGGGATTCTTGGGAAGGATTCAAAACCCTCATAAAAGAAGCAAACATGAGAGTAATAAAAGTAATAATGAAAGCCTAATAGTGTAAAAAATTTATCAATTACATGGAGAGATATTGGGAGAATGAGATGGAAAAGTGGAGATGGAAGAATGTAGAGGAACTTAATTTGACTTGGGAACAAGAGAAACAACTCAAAAGAATCCTGGAGAAAAGGAAGGGCTTTTTATCTAGAGGATAGGATGAAATTATTTGGTTTGGAACAAAGAAAGGGAAATACTTAGTGAAATCAATTATAAACTCATAGAGTTGGAGATGGAAGAAGAGGGTTGGCCATTCCAATTGTGCTAGAACAAAAATTGTTTACCTAAAGCTGGTGCGTTCACTTGGTAGGCCTCAAAAGGATGCATTTTATGTAGTGAAATATTAAGTAGATTAAGATTCCACAACCCTTTCAGATGCATGTTCTGTAAAGCTGCAGAGGAGACCTTGGATCACCTACTAGTTCACCATGATTTCACTACAATCTGCTAGAAAATTATGTTATAAAAACTTGGGTGGAAAATTCCCCTACCAAAAACATTAAAATAATTGTTTCAAATCTGGAGGATGATTAAGAAAAAAGCGGTGTTTTCTAGCATTTGGCTGATCACCCCCTCAACCTTAACATGAAAAGTGTGGAGAGAGGGTAACATGACAATCTTTCATGAAAATGAAGAATTGCTTCAACAAATGTTTATTCAATTGGAGAATGTCATTTTTGAGATAGTGAATGTCACAACATTGAATCATAGTCGTATTACGTATCCATTCAATCTCAGGGACAAAGTTTTGTAGTTGCAGTGGCCATAGTTGAAGTTTCAACCCATTAAAGGGTCTTCATGGGCTAATCCATTGCAAAAATCTAATGATTAAGTTGAATGGTTGAAACCAAAATCAAGTTGGATCAAAGTGAACTTGATGGAGCTTTGAAAGGGAATCCAAACCCTTCAGGGTTTGTTTGTGTTGTGAGGGATGAGAATGGTAGCATCTTAGTAATTGGAGCACAAACTCTTCCACAAGAAACCAATAATGAAGTGAAAGTGAAGGCAACTCTTCTCGCCATCACTTTGGCTATTAAATCAGTGATTCCAAAGCTACACTTAGAAGGAGATTCAAATTATAGTAGAAGTCATTTCAAAAGGCAAATCCCAAAACTGAAATATATATATAAAGGTAATTTGATACAAATTAATTTCATTTGAGAATTTCAAAATCTCCTGCATAAGGATAGATGACAATAAAGTGTTAATAAACTTTCAAATTGAGCAATGGTGGTGTGACCTTCAAGGCATGCATTGTGAAGTGGAAATGTCCACACCACAGGTTGGATGTCATGTGGGTTAATTTTTATTGATTTTTGCCTAATGTCCATATAGACTACAAAGAATACATCACGAAATGTGAATTGGATAGAGTAGAGCAAGTTGGGTTGGGGCAAATGCCAAGGAAAAGAAGATTCATATTCTCTATTGAAGACTTATGGAAGGGGTAAGAGAAGATGTTGGTTCACTTCACCTTTTTTGTTCCTAAAGTATGGTGTTCTATTTTGCATCTAAGATTTATGGAGTATTGGTGGTTCACTCAATACAAGGCCTTTTGTTTAATGAGTAAATAGTGTGTAGTATGGGTGAAATATTTGGTTCCTCATTTTGTATACAAGATTATGTATATTAGGTGGGAATGTAGGGCTTACTACTTTGGTCAGGACTGTTTAGAAGGGGTTATCTTGTAGGGTTTGTTCTTCATGGATGTAGCTATTATAGACGAATCTAACATATGTATATTTTTCTTAAATATTTATATATAACCAATTTTTTATAGATCTAATAGGGAAAATGTTGGTTGTGTATGGTATGGAGACTCTTTGTTGTGTGATCATGAAGATGTTAAAGATTATTTTTACTCTTTCTATAAGAATTTGTTCATTGCAAAAGGGAATAATCAAGAATTCCATGATGTTAGTAGATTCTATCGATATATCATACCTAAGAAGATATCTAATGCCGACTTATCCAAATTATCTAAAAATATTTCAAAAGAGGAGATTATTTTTGCTATTTAAGCCCTTAACAATGACAACTCTCTGAAGGCTAATGGACTGCCTATGGAGTTTTATAAGTAGCATATTGACCGGATCAATGAGGATCACTATTACTTGTTTATGGAGACTATTTATAGTGGTTCCTTAGGTAGCAATATTAATAAAGACAACATTAAGTTGTTTCCCAAGGATGAAGACAAGACATCAACTAAAAACTAGAGGTCAATTACATTGCTCAATGTTTCTCATAAGATTTTATTAAAAAATATTGCTTTGAGACTTGTGGAAATTCTCCCATATCTTATTAGCAGTACATAGACTAGGTTTATAAAAGGTAGACATATCTTTGAGAATCTTCTAACTAGTTGGGAAGCTATGGAATGGGCTAAATATTTAGACAAGAATATTGGTATGCTTCTTGTTGATTTTGAAAAGGCTTATAATAGAATAGAATGGGCCTTTCTCTTGACGAATTTGAAAGATTTCAGGTTTCCTCCCATCTTTAAACACATGGTCAAGAACTTTCTTGAGGATTTTGTGGCTCAGATGTGAATGGTTCTTTTTTTGGTTAGTTTCAATTGCAATTATGTCCTCTTGCTCTTACCTTTTTTTATTATTGTAACTGATGTTATTTCCTACATTCTTAGGTGCTCAAATATAAGCCCTAGAGTTAGAGGAGTGACTCTCCCTAATGGGGAGGATATTGTAAACAACTAATTTGTTGATGAAACTAATATTTTAGTGTAAGTTGAAGAAGATAACTTTAAGGTACTAATATGGAAAATTAACCTCTTTTGTAAAGTATATGGTGCTAATCTCTACATTGTTAAATATGTTATGCTTGGTTGGAAAAATTATCCTCCTAGTTGATTTAGCAAGTATGAATTTCAATGGGCATGACCTAACAAACAAGTTACGTACCTTTGTATTCCTTTTGTTGTATCTCCCTCCTTGAAAGATATGTGGAATTAGATTATTGAGAAATTTGATAAAAAAACTTGATAAATGAAATAGGCAGTATCTTTCTCTCATTGGTAGAATTGAAATTTGTTAAAATTTTTTTTCATCATATATCCTTTACTTTTCCTTTGTGTGGCTATTTTGTAGCTACCAAGTTGATATATCTAGAAGAAAACCAAAAAAATTATTTGGCTTGATAGCAAAGAAATTACAAAGAAACATACAATGAAATAGGAGTGATGTTGTCTTGATAAATCTTGGTAAGCCTTGGAAGGGGCTGAACCTTGGAAAATATTAGTGAGAAGTGATGTTCAAAATGTCATCCCAAAGCATGCCAAGTCTTGGAAGCGTCTTCAACTCTTCGACTTATTGTTTGGAAATTTCTACATTTCCCTCAAGATAGTTCTACTTCATGTGAGAAAATAAAAATGTTTATGAAAGGTTATGAGTTTTAGTCAAAGAGAACAACACCATATTTCTCTCAATATCTATATGGTGGAACTTATACAATAAAGAAAAGACTCTTTCCTTGTTGCAATGATGCTCTGCTAAACCCTGATTCAATAAGGGCATAAAGAACCCCGAGAATATTCAAAGTAATAATTAGTTGACAACAATGCAAAATTTAGTCTACCACAAACCCAATGGAGAACATACTTTATTCTTAGGTAAGTTTTCATAATGATTATATTTATTTTTTACCTTGGCAATATTGATGATATGATTGTTAACAATAATTGGTGTGATGTCATAGGTTTTGAAAAAATTAACTCAAAAGTGATTTATGGATCTTTGGTTAAATCTTGAGGGTGATCAGAAACCTTAATATTTGTTGGAAACTTAATATTTCCTATATCCAGTGGTCTAAAATTCTTAAACATATTTGGTCTAGTATTGTGGAGCCAAAAACGACCAACTTTAAATAATTGCTCTTGTTGAATAAATTTCCTCATTTCTTTACTTTCCTCCAATTTGAACCTCTTCCCTATATGTAGGGTCTCTAAGATTGTGGAACATATATTTTTTTATTGTTTTTATGCTAGAGAAGTTTGGTTTTTACTCTTTTATGACTTGGGGTGTGGGGTTTTAGGGGTAACTTGACTTGACTTGAGATTCTTTTTAGTGTTTTTATGAAAAAAATTAGGCATAAATAAGCTAGATTAACCAACTTAACCACCAAAACTTGAATCTAACTAGATAAATCCATAAATGACAATAGAACGTAAGACAAAAATAAACGAAACATAAAACTACATTAAAACTCCCTCAATTGAATTCATCCATGGCTTCTATTGCTCTTCTTCATCATTGTGATTGTGTGGCTCTCAGTGTTGCATTGGAGTACCTACATAAGTTAGACACAATAATTCTGAAGATGATGGTTAAGGAAAATTGAGGAGAAAGGTTTGAGTTTATAGATTCTTAAGGATGAGAATGGATGGTTGAGATTCATTCTTGAAGAGAATTGATCAATGATTGAGATTGCTTGAGATAAAACTCATTTAGAGTTTAACTCATTTGATTGATGAGTAAACTGGATTGATTGATAGCTGAACTGATTAGATTGATCAATGAACTGAAATGATTGGTTTGTTTATTGAATTGATTTCTCTATTCCAAAAAGTTGATTGAGAGTTGAAAAAGGTGATTGATGAGTTTACTGAGTTAATTGGGAAGTTAAATGATTTGATTACTCAGTTAACTAAATTGATTTCTCAGTCAGACTGGAAGTTAGTGGGAGTTATATTTTCAACATGTGTTGTAGGATTTTGACATGAAATTGCATTTTATTTGAATTTGTATTTTCAAAAAGTGAAATGTACATGTAAATTGAAATTTGATGAAATTGGAATTTGGTGAAATTTGAACTTGAAATTTGGATTAGAAGAATGAATTAGTTAATTAAATAATTTAAAGAAATGATTTAATCAATTGAAATTGAATTTTATTAAACAATAAAGATTATTTAGTTTAAGTTTTAAATCGTAATTAATTAAATAATAAATATCTAATTTATTGTATAAAAAGGGTTAAATGATTAATTGATTAAGGTGATAGAATAGAATAATTAGTAATGTTGAGGTGCGATGATTAAATTAATTTGGAAGAATTTAAATAGTTTAATTATATAATCAAAGAATTATATAATTAATAGGACGAATAATTAGTGCAAATTAATGAGATAGTTTTAGGTGTCTACAGTTTGGACAATTCTTTTAACTTGATTTGGCTTATTCTTTCTACTATTTTTTGTGGTTTTTATGGAAAGAAAGAAACAAAGATTGGTTTTAGGACAAGAGGAGGGAGCTTACTAAGTCTTCTAGAAGACTCATTTTTCATGATATTTCTATGCAGGTGACCACAACTTTGGATTTTTCTAAGGATAAATTTCACTTGTTGTTGGACATTGTCTCTAGTGAAGATTGATAGATCTAAGGGTAGTTATGCTAGACACTGGCCCTATTCAAGGTAGAATAATGAGCTTTTTATAAGGAATTATTTGGCCTTTGAAGAGAGATGTAACAAAAAATATTCTCATGAAACATTGGAGAAAGACTTTAGACTTCAAGATGATCAGGACTTGCATTAAGATGACATTGCAATTGAAGTAGTATGGTCAAATGATCATATCTCGAAGATTAAACCACCCATATGGTGAAATAAATTTGATATCTATAGTGAAAGATTCAAATTTTGAAAGACTTATCTCTATGTGGATGCTACTATAGGATAATATATATTGCCTTTTTTGTATTATCTTTTGGCTATTGTTTTGTGACCTTATCATATTTTCATTTTCTCTATATACTTTGTGCTTGATGACATTAAGAGACATTTTTATTATACTTTGATATTTATACAATGGAGGATCATGAACATTAAAGTTGCATTCATTATATGGAAGGGTTGTAAAAATAATGCTTTGTGTTTGTGCAACTCCCCCACCCATTTCTTCTTTGATTTTTTTATTCAAAAGTGGGGATTTGGGGTGGTAGCTCTACTAAGGTCAAGGGTCAATTCCCCTTCTTAGAGTAAAATAATAAAATCATTTAACTTATTAATTATTTATTAATTAGGTTCCCTTTTACTTTATCATACTTAAAGCAAAATTCAAGCATGTGATTTTTTTGTCTCATAACATAGAATGAAGACACATTTCATAGTCTAATTTAATCCTTGCTTGGGGTTGTATTTTATGTTGTAATCATTTGGATACTTTTTAAATAACAATTCAGTTTTAAAAGTTATAGAGAAAAACAATTATTTTTTATTTGTTTGTGATAGGTGTTTTGATCGTAGACATTTTTGGGAGTTGTGGGACTCAACAATCAACTCCAGCATGGTATGAAGCTATTAGGTTTGTGACTTTCTATCCTTTTTAAATTAGGATATTCAACCCTCGAAAAAAAATTCAATGCATCCTAGAGAAAAATAGACCTTGTCATAAGGTCTAAAACACCCACAAACCTTGAGATTAGCCATCAAATTGTCAAAATTTTAGCACAATAATTTTTTTGGTGTAATTTTTTAGGTGAATTTTTTTGTAGTTATGTTTGAAATCCATACATGCATATAAATTTGTATAGATTGTATATTGATGTACCGTCCATGTTATGCCTATGTAGGTATTTGGTCATAGTACACATTTTTTAATTGTTGGTGAAAACAAATTGTGAAATTTTTAAAAAATAATGATGAGTATTAATCTTTTTAGTTGTTGTACTATTTTTTATGCTTTTCTCTATTAATGTTAGTGCACAATGTGAAACCACTCATTGTTGCCACCAAACAACTGTGTCATTTCTAAAACACCTTTGATAAGTGAACAATAATTTTTAATCAATCGACAAGGTTTTCACAATATTTAAACAATTTTACAACATTCTCTATGATTTTGAATCACATTTCAATGTTTCTTGATGTCCTTTCTAGTAGTTTTAGAATAATTTTTTTTAAAAATTATTTAAGGAGTATTTTGGTGGTTGAATAATATTCCAATAGTTGACATCACAATAACATTATTAGTACCCTCGCCTAGCCCCAAATCCTACTTTTTCCCTAAAGGAGCCTTTTTTTTTTACATAACTTGGGCATACAATGTCGAAAATTGGTAAAGAGAATATTATCAAAATGTTGGTTTTGAGCGCATTCCATTTGTGTAGGTTTTTTTATAAGATTTTGTTGGTATATTTAATCACTAGTCAAAGTCAAATATTAATTTTTGGCATTTGAGCATGTAACTTTTCATATTTATCTCTAATTTTCATGATTCTTGTGATATTAAAAAGGTATTTTAAATCTCTTTATAACTAACCATAAAAAAATTTCAAAATCCACCCCAAGTATTTGTTATTCAATTTATTTTTATTTCACACTTTAAATAATTACTTGGACATTTTCGTACCTAATTTTTTTTTTTTTTTTTGCACGAGATAACTTCATAAGCCCGTCTATATACATTAAGGTAATTGGTCATTGATTTTATTATTTAAGGAGGTATCATGGGTTTTTTATTAATCCTTCTATGGTAATCTTGGAGAAGGCATCCTGATTCATCTTAGGTGGTTGAATACTTTGCCCTATCTTTGTGGACTTATGAATGAACCAAACACACTAGGGAGTAGAGTAACATAGAGCAATATCATTGATCATGTTGTAAAATTGATTTTTTATAGTGTTGATCCTAACACTATGTGTGTCGTATCAAAACATTGATTATCCCCACACTTTTGATCATACTTCGTGAGATATATGGAAACCCTCATAACACTTTATTCCCATATGATTATGTTAAATATTATCTCAACGTTGATTATGTAGATAACACACCATTGGAGTAGAATTTTTAGAGGATCTTGAGTATATCATAAGTCTTGCATCTTTTGATGGTTCAAATAATTGATTCCTTTATCCCACTCTTATCAAGATCATATCTTCATCTTTTGTTGTTCCTTATGAGATTAATATTGAGCTATATACTTAGCCCCTATTGATTCAACACAATAGGACATTCATCCTCTTCCAAACACATCTACTTGTCATTCATATCTATAAAACGTGTTATCCTCATTTGTGGAGTCTCACATTGCATATAAATGGTGGATTCATTTGAGTAAATTCATCTCCTCTTACGTTACAACCCATCATCATTATCTTTGGAGCTTGTTCTACATTAATCATCATAGAGTTAAATTAGATTAGAATTGTTTGATTCTATCATGTGGATATTTGAGCAATTTTTAGAGACACATTTATATTTGGATTCCCTATTCATCTATCTTATGTGAATGTCTTCTCCAATCACTAGTGGATCTATTTCTTCCAGGGGTAGAAATGTTATTTGTATGAAATGGATCATGTTATGCCTCTAGGATTTTATCATTGCACATGAGCTACTTATTTATGGGAGGATTCATATTCTCATCATCTCAGGATCTTATTGGAGGGACATTTATCGTACTTATGTGACAAAAATCCTTCAAGGGTCATACCAAGTCCTTTTTTCTTTGAACACTAGTATGTATTTATTTCATTCTCTCTTTTGGAAAGGATTTTTTTGCCATATTGTTTTCTCCATTTCTCTAATTATGAAAGATTCATTTGTTTGTATATAGGTGCCTCATTAGGCCTTGTATCCAGGACCCATCCATGCATTGGTCATCATATTTTTAGTTTCTCTTTAAGTTTCACTCAAGGGTGTGTTAAAGTAAAATAGAAAATTATCCATTTAATTGATTAATTAGGTCCCCATTTTTAATCTATCATACTTAAGGTAAACTTAGGCACATTCTTTGTTTGTCTCATAACATAGGATAAGGACATACAACATGATCTAATTAATCCAATTTAAACCTTAC
The DNA here is from genome assembly GCF_030272615.1 of Cryptomeria japonica. Lineage (NCBI taxonomy): Eukaryota > Viridiplantae > Streptophyta > Pinopsida > Cupressales > Cupressaceae > Cryptomeria > Cryptomeria japonica. Next base: position 370,327,145 of record NC_081406.1, on the reverse strand, counting down.
CCAAAATTTCAACTAGGGTTACTTTTTCCTTTTTCCTTTTCCAACGATTCATTATTTTACTATATGATGTAATCATTTAGATGTTTTTTTGGATCAATACAATTCTCAAGGTTGCATAACAAATCAATATTTTCTTTGTCTATTATGTGTGTTTTAGTTGGTTGTAATTTTTGGGAGTTATGTGGTTCAATAATCAACTCCGACACCCCTCATAGGATCATAGGGAAAGACATTTTTCTTCTTAAGTGGCTTTCACATTCTTCATTTCTGAGTAATTTTTAAAGTAAATTGACATGTCCAGGCTGCCCTAAAAATGCATCATTTTTTAATGCTTTTATGTCATTTTCCACTCATCCTTGGTTATTTATTTAAATTAAATTCAAACTTGTTTCTTGTCTACCAATCAACTCATAACATGCGGTGTTGATACATAATTAATTTTTCATTTTTGAGATGTATGTGCACCAAGACTCATAATAGTTTGTTAACAAAAAATACACCTTAAACTCTAATAATGCATTTGTATGATTTAAACCAATATAAAGTAGAATTAAATATCTAGGCAATGCTAATAATCATGCAATATTTCTTCCTAATGTACTAGTCCTAACTCAGCTCATCAAGCTATAAAGTCTTTAATGCCTTACCCCATCAATGATGCAAAAATGACAAGCCAAACTAAGGTTGATTATAAAATATATTGAATAGTCATGAAATTAGATTCAATTTAATTTGTGTATCAGTTCAAGGGCATAAACTTATGAGAGTCATAAAAGTTATAGATGCAAGTGTTATAGGTAGTGATGTGAGTTTAAATAGCATGCGACTATTGTTAAAATTAAAGTAAAATCATTCTTTTGAAACTATTGTAAGAATTGTAAATACTTCTACAAAGACTACAAATAATATTGTTTAGATTGTTTTTAAGACCTATAAATTGATCACAATAATCAAGTTCTCCTGTGTCTGACGTTCTATTAAAAATTGAGTCTTCAATCTCTAAGGTTGCTTTGTCGTTTATTTATAAGAATTTGGAAAATCTTCCTTCTTTTTCGCACTGGGATAGTAGAGTTACTAGAGTTTGGAAGATGTTGTCGGTTTTACCCTCTCATGGTTCAATTTTAAAAATGAATGATGCAATACGTAAGAGATGCTCTGTTAGATGGAAACCTCCTCCGTAGGGGCACTTTAAACTAAATTTTGATGGGGCCTCTCGTGGTAACCCTGGGTCGGCTAGGATAGGCATGGTAATTTATGATCACAATGCAAATTTTATTCGTGCTAAGTGTCATGCTATTGGTTTTAAAACTAACAATTATGCGGAATTTCATGCTATGTCTTTTGGATTGGATATGGCAATCTCTTTGGGAATTAAGGACTTAATAATTGAAGGTGATTCTATGGTGGATATTCAATGTGTTATGAAAAAGAAATCGAATTGTTGGAATTTGTAGTATATACTTGATCTAATTTTACAAAAATTAGAATTGTTTGAATCTTTCTTGTTATCCCATTGTTACAGAGAAGTTAATAAGATTGTGGATTATTTGGCAAATTTAGCCATTGATAGCAATGCTAATCAGTGAGAGGTGGGTTTTGAGGAAATTCCTTCTAGGGTATGAGAAGGTTTGCAACAATAGTTATGTGATTTTATTGAGTAATGTTAATGTAAAATTTTATGATGATAATTATTCCCGCTTTTCCCTTTCATTTCAAGTATTCATGTTCGTTATCTGGAGGAGAGTTTGAGCTCATGGTATTTGATACAATAGTGTTTTTCCAAAGATTTTTTGATACTTTCTTTTTTGGCAAGAAGTTTTTTGGCTCATGAGATTTGGCACAGGGCTTTGGAAAATTTTGTCTTCTTCCATTGATAGCAGTTGTGGAGTCTACATTTGAAAATTATCCGATGGTTTTTTTTTTGCAAATTGCCATATGGGCTCTATGTAAAACTGATATTATATGTGTTGTGACCGCATTTTGTATGTGGTTTTGGGCGGGGTGTATAAACTGATCTATTAGATACTATAGGTTTATTTTATGAGCCATGACTGGAGATTTTCTTCCCAGGGTTCTTTCCTCCGGTATGCTCTTTGAATCCTGTGTAAAAAATAAAAAAATATTAATAAAAAGGTTTAGTGGAATAATCCACTTTTATTGAAAAAAAAAACCACACAAACCATACAAAAGTGATCAATAATGTAATTATAATAGAATAAATGTTTCTAAATTTGTTATATTTCTTTAACAACTCAAAAAAAAAGTAAAATAATTCAATAATTAAATATCTGATCGTACAATAGACAAACAATTAAGTTGAAGTGTTCTATTTAAATCATAATAAAAAATTAAGCCATAGAATATAGTTTTTATGGATTATGAAATAAAAAACGAATACACACGAAATAAAAATTAAAATATCATCTATGTTTCTTCATAGTGGGCCCTTCTTTTAAGTTGATGTAGTGGTTGTAAAGCTTCTGAATACTCCTTAGATCATGAACTACATATATTATAACTTATTTAAGAAAATATATTACATGCTCATCCACTTGCTATTACATTGCCTTTTTATGTTGTGGTTTATATAATTTTTATAACGCCTAACTTATAGTAAATAAATAAAAAATTATATAGATTTTTTTGGTTTGCAATCTATTAACTCAAAATAGAGAGTTTGTTTGACTTGCAACCTACAAACAAATTGACTAACAATAAATGGGTTTGTCTCGCCTAGAACCGAATTATCTTTATAATACAATAATTGATTTATGAATTCGTTACAAAAAAAAATTATTATTTTTAAAAAGCTCTTATCAAATAACTACTTATCAAAATTAATAAGTTGAAAATCATTAAATATTATCAATACTGCACTCCAAGTAGCTATAGGAAGTCTTTTGTCTCTAATTTCTTTAATGTGTTGTAGGATCTATATAGCAAAATTTTCTCTAACATATACAATCTAATAATTATTTTTCTTATTTTATCTCTAAATTAAATTAAATATCATTTTTTTTATCTAGTTATATATAATGAAGATATTATAAAGATCATGATACACTACCCATTGATGTCTATTGTACTACCAAAGCTTCTCTTATTGCTGGTAGATATGCTACTTTTTTTACAGGTGGTACTAGCTTTGTTGTTGGGTAAATTGATGGTGGGTCTCAATCTATAGATCAAAATGTAAAAAAACCTCAACAACTAAACTATTATAGTTGCAATGGTGGGGGAAAGGGGGAGAGGACTAATACTTCTCTAAATAGTTCAACTATTGGAGTTGTAGACGCTCAAAATTGTCCTAAGTCTTCGACAACACTTTTCACTAACCTTTTTTGTCTAAACTGATTAAATTTTTTTAATTATTTAATTAATGCTAATATTCTACTTCTAGTTTCCTATAATTAAATAATTCTAATTATTTAATTATTGTTCTTCACAATAATTAAATAATCTTCATTATTTAATTAATGTTCATCATTGTCTCTTTCTAATCAATTAATCTTGATCTTAATCGACTAATCCTAAGTATTCCTCTTTGATTAAATAATTTATTTAATTATTTAATCCCTTTATTCTAAATTAATTATTCTTCCATGATTAAATAATTATTTTAATTGTTTAATCCCCTTCTCCAGATTACTCAAATTAATTTTTTTTAATTTATTTAATTATCATGTGTGGGTGAAATACATAAATTTTATTTATTTATTTATGACCCCACTTTGCTCTTCCACTTTCTAATTTTTATTTCCACTTTTCTATTCCACTTTCTAATTTTTATCTCCATATTTATCTTTTCAACCTACCAATCTGGAAAAATATGAGGATAATCAATTTATTTATTTATTAAATTCCCATATTATCTTCCTCGATTTGATTCTAGGTTTCTTTCCAGATTTCTTCCACTTTTTCTCTGTCTCCTAATGGAAACTCTGCTATGTGTTTGATCGTAGTCGTTAATTATTTCTGTCTCCAGATTAATCTTGTTTGTTGATTCAAAATTCTCTTTTCTATAAATTGAGCTCTCATTGCACATTTTCAACAACCACATTTCGAGTATCCTTGTGCTATCATTTTTACTTTTGCTATCATCTTGCTTGCAATCACACTTGCTTTGTAGGTGAGATCCACATGCAACAATTCAAAGGAGAAAGAAGAACAGTGGAGGAGCAATGAAGGAGATATCTGCATTGTTGGTTTGCATTTTATTTTGATATTATGACTCATTTTCATAACTTGTTGGTTTTTGTGGTTAGCTGACTCATATGTTATGAATCTTATGTCTGATTTCCTACATCACATTTTTTGGTGAACCCAACGTGAACATGCAAAAGCTAATAATTCTATGAATCTATTTGCATGCAGTTTTTATGTGCTAATTCATTGTTGCGTGTAGGTTTTTTGAACCAGTTTGTTGTTGCATGTAGGTTTTTGGTGCTAATATGTTGTTGCATGTAGGTTTTTGGTGCTAATTTGTTGTTGCATGCAGGTTTTATGTGTTGATCTATTGTTGCATGCATGATTTTTGAACTAATTTGTTGTTGTGTGTAGGTTTTATGAGAGGATCTATTATTGAATGTGGGTTTTATGGAGTGTAAACAATGATTCATGCAAGATTTATTAACATGCAATGAGAAATATTTTTTCACATAGTTTTAATTAGAGGGTTTGAATGAACAACAATTTTTCACATAGCCTAATTAGGAGGTTTTAATGAACAAAAAAAATTCACATAGCCTAATTAGGAGGTTTTAATGAACAACAATTCTTCATATAGTTTAATTAGGAGGTTTGAAAGAATCCTACAATTCTCACATAGTCTTAATTAGGATTTGGATTAAAAAACAACTGATTTCACATTTCATGCATGCAAAGGGTTTAAAATGAACAACAAATTGCATTTAATCATGGTTCAAATTGATCAAATCCTTTTCAAATTAAGATGGAATTAACCTCATCTATTCTTAACTAGGATGCAAATGGATCAATGAACTCATATCATGCAAATTTTGAAGCAAGATTGTTTGCCTTAGTGTAGAGCACATGTCGATTTCTAAAGGTTAAAGAACCCATGTTTGTCATGTCTTCTTTTATTTTGATTGTGTGCTTTTACCTTTATAGGGCTTGCCTCCCGGTCTACCTGGCACTTCACATAGACATTGGTGAGAGGGAACGACCCAAGTGGTAATGAGCTAAGGCCAAGCTCTTTCGAACTAGTATAAATAAATGTGTTTGTGATAAAAGTTGCAAGTGATGGGTGTCGATGTGTCATACCGATGTAAGTATCCCTCAATGTCCATGCGACATGTAAAAAGCTATAGAGCGTAACCTCTATAGGCTAGAAGTCCTCCTTAACAGAGAGAAAACGCCACATGTATGGCCATCCAAACAGATGCCTTGACTAAAAACTCTTTGTTTTAGAAGCCAAAAACCTTCTAGTTGTTGGTACAAGAGGTCAAACCTCCGATGACGTCTCACATCCTTATGGTTCTTAGTAGAGATACAAAGTTCACCATGGGGAGTTTTCATGGAGATTTATGCTTGGTTGCCCTAGAGAAGTGAGTGTCGTTGAGTGGAGCCAGTGGGTTCAAGCATCTAAGTATCCACTTTGAACAAGCCTAGTTGGGGAAACCCAAGTGAGATCCAACAACTATTGTCCTTGCTAGTCTTAGGATTCATTGTTGAAGGTGCATGATTGTCTTGTGAAAAGGTCCAATAAACATTTTGTCTTTTGTACTTGTTAAAAGTTGAATAAAAGAAAATTCTCACAAATGATCATAAATAACCTTGGTTTTTGAAAGTTCAAATAGAGAGTTCACATCTTGTCCAAGTATTCATCCAACAATTGAACATGGCTTGTCAAAACATTGGATATCCTTTTTTCAACATTTATGTCACTTAGGGTTAGCCTTTGCATAGTCCAACTAGGTCTTAGGACCCATAGACATTGCCTTTCATTTTAGCGTCCTCATTTTTCACTTAGGTTTAAAATCATTTCCCCAAGTCTTCATTGCATTGCCATACCAAAGCTAGGTCTTGGCTTAGGTTGCATCTTGCATTATCATTGTCATCCCAAAATTAGGTCTTCACTTAAGTCATATTAGTTACATCTCATAAATAATTGCCTTCAATATGTCCTTGTTGCATTAGGTTATATCATTGCATAGTCCAAACCCTAGGTTTTGTCTTAGGTTGACATTGTCATACATTTTGCATTTATTATCCTTAAGTTCACATCCGTAGGTCATATCATATTATAACATCATAATCAACTTTGTTCAAAATCATAAGACAAGGTTGCATTTACATCCTTAGGTCATATCACCCTTTGGCCATTTCATATCTTGAGGTCATTTTTATGCCATATCTTGGGTTCATTCCCTAAGTCTAGGTCATTTTCATTGTCCTTGTGCATAATAGTCTCAAAATTAGGTTTGTCAAACTTAAAAAAGTCAAAACTTTAGATCAAACCCTAAGTCATTGTTAAGGAGTCTTGACCTTGTTCGATATTTTGTCCTCTTATCAACATCATTTTGTCAAACCTAGATTAGTATCCAAGCGTATAGGTGAGACATTGTCAATTTGTCCTACTATCATTTAGCCCTTTTGTCCTTTGTCCCCTTAAGGTCTTGAATTCATTTCAGCTTCCTAAGGGTCACGTCTTTAGGTTTGCATTCCAAGAGTTTGTCCAAACCTAAAAAAAAAACAAAAAAACATAGGTTTCACTTTCACCCTAGGCTGTATTATCATTTTCATTCCCTAAGGTTGCACTTAGTTGCAATTTTTATTCCATTAGTTCCATATCATTATCATTCAAAATTTTAAAAATCCCCCCAAAATTGCATAATGACATGTTTGTTGAAATGAGATCCCAAGTCCGTTATGAAGCCATGTCGTCATAATTGAACAATTGATCATGTCAATCCAATTTATACATGTCTCAAAACTTCAATCAACCATTTTACGAGGAAACAAGTATCCAAATACAAAAATTGGAGGAGAAAATAGCTCGAGAAAAAGAGATCTTGGACCAAAAAGTTAAAAACAATGAAAAGATTAGATCCCAAATGTCCAAAAAATTTCAAAAATTTCAAGGTCCAAACCCAAACTTTGAGCTGATTGATGTAAAATCTCTTATCTAACTATCATAAATACCAACTCTCATCTCTCAAATAGACACGATGAAATGATTTCAAGCAACAAACACAAATTTCAGTCAAGTCCCAAATCAAACTTTGTTCAATCAAAATTTGAATCAACATATCCAACAACAACAACCAATGGTTCAACATATCCCACAATAACAACCAATAGTTCAACATTTCCAATCAACACAGTCAATGGTCCAACATGTCCAACCAATACAATCGACCGTGCAATTTCAACAATATTCTCAACTAATCGCACAATGTCAACATTTGGTCCAACCGACTCTCAAGTATCGACAACAAACTCAGTATCAACAAATACAACCAAAAGTGCAAAAACAAAAGTAGCAACACACATCAAGCCAAATTTCAAACATGTCAAACCAATTTGACCAACACCCAATCCAAAATCAAAATATAACACCAAATCAAAACCAAATCCCTTTCAAATAGGTCCAAAATAAAAACCCAACCATGTCAAAATCTCGCAAGGATTCAAATCCATATCCAAAGAAAAATGGCTCTATTACAAAGCTCTTAAAGAGAGATCTAAGTGATTTTTCTGAGAAATATCAGAATCATATGCTCATGTCTAGCAATGGCTCACCATCCCCTCATAAACAAATTAAATTTCCAGTGGCCTCTATTCCTACACCTTTTGGAGCTTCTCAAGAACCTCCCATATAATCTCCTAAATCTTCACAAAAGTAATTTCTATCGTTGCCTAAAAATGATACATCAAATAATGCATCCTCCAAAGGGTTGTCTGCAATATAAATACATGCTAATCTACGTCTTTATACAAATCCCTTGTACTATTTAGAAATGTAGGATTTAATTTCACTGGATGATTATCTTTTAGAGAGTCCCATTCAAAGTCCATCTCCCTAATGTTGAAGCATTGATCCCTTGCCAAAATCCCCCATTCATATCCAAAGTCCAACCCCATGTCAAGAGGATAATTTGGAGTACAAAGAAATGTGTCTTGAAATAGATCAAGATCAAGATTCAGAAACCTTATCATCCCATCCAATTATTGACCAGGATCCCATCTTCCCAAACACTTATAATGATTCCCCTATCCCTATCCAAGAACATGACACCTTTTCAAATCTCGTTGACACTCCACTTCTTAAGAAAGATCAAGTTATCCCTTCCATCATTCCTAATGATCCCATTGAAAGTTAAGAACATAGTACCTCTAAAGAGGAATCTAATGATTTCCCTCCTTGTCAAGATCAAAGTATCCTTTTAGCTTGATGTCGACCACAAGAAGCTATTATCCCTTTAGATCCTCCACAAGATTCCTTTGTTCCTCCATCTCCATGTCCTAATCCTCCATATATGCTCCAAGATCTCATTTCCTTTGATGACCCCATTATTCCTCTAGTTCCATCTCATGAAGAGCCTGCCATTGATCCTAATCCCCCTCATGATTCTAACATGTTGGTGTGAGATATTAATGAATCCCTTACATTTACAACGGGTTCCTCCACTTTGGTCCAGTTCGATCCACTTCATGATCCCATCATTCCTATCATACCACATCCACCTCATAATGGACTCGCATCTTTATCCCAAAGCAAAGAGTATCCTACGGGTTAAAATATTTATAAAGGAAAAGGGGTAGACCTTCACGAGAAAGAACCCCTCCATGTCAAAGGAAATCTTAATGGTCATGGCTTCAGTGACATTTCTCGAGACGTTGGTATTCCTACCAAACATAAATCCACTCATATGCCTAGCCCTTCATCACTTCCATCCATTTTGGGTCCTTATGTCCCTTCATCCCTTATGCAAGATCAACAAAGGCACACATCCTTGAGCACCTTCCATCCATCCAAAAGACCTTCATATCATTCCTATCCATGTATACATTCCTTTCCCCCTCCAAGCAATTTGGATACCAAGTATAAAAGTCACAAGTCCAACAATCCACATGCATTCAAGGATCAACATGTCCACTCTAATCAACATGTCAAAATGAAGAAAAATATGATCCAAAAAGAAAAAAAAATATCCAAAAGGCCACAAAGGCCAATCGCTCATAAAGTAAATTCCAAAGCTATACGGGTTCCTAAATCCCTTGTGCAAGCAATGCGTTCCAAGGAACCAGAAAAGGATGCAAAATAAAAAACAGTGTTAATTCCCAAATGGCTCCTTGAAGCACAATAGTCTAAAGAAGTATCAAAATTGGCATCCAAAATTTCTATTCCTCCATCACCTCCATCCATTTTGGGTCCTTATGTCCCAAAATACATGGCCTTTCCTCCATCAAAATCTCAAAATTTGAGATCCACTTTCCCTCCATCAGTTCATCACCCCCCAAGGTGTGTTCCAATGTTGATCTTGCCAAAATTTTCATCCATTCAAGCATAATTATTCCAATACCCTATCCATTATCTAATGTATATTTTCCATCCTTCTATCACTTTAATCCAATATTTTGCATAAATCCTTGCCTTAGTCCCATCTCATTTCCATGTCATTATCCTACAAACGTATTTGAGCATAATTTTAATAGTCATGGTCCATTTTTCCAAGGATATTACTCAAAAAAAGGATGATTGAGTCTTTCCATCCCCTATCACGTAAAAAAAGGTAATGAAAAATAATTCATCCTCTGGTAAAAACCTGGCAAACAGGCACCTTGGGCAAGTACCATGATGAAATATTGGAAAACATGCATCATGTGTAATCCATGAACTTCTTGGATACCATACTTAGGGGTAGGTTTCATTTACGCTATCATATCCTATCATCCTTCATTATCCTATCATATCCTATTACCTTTCATTATTCTATCGTACCCTCCATTATCCTATCATACACCTTTCATACGCTCCATTATCCTATTGTCCCTCATATCCACATTCCCTTTTCTACCTTTGATCTTGACAAGGCTAAGGATCTTCATGAATGTCATGCATCTTGTTCATAGCATTTAGTCTATCATAGCTTATGGTCTTTATCCATTAGCTTATTACAACCTTTCATTTGTATTCCTTGGCTTATTGCAACCTTCTACCACTATCCCTTGGCTTATTACAACATTTTTTCCATATTTCTTGCAACCTTTTGTCACTATCCCTTATCCTATCACAACCTTCAATCCATATTCCCTATCCATTTTTTCTCTTGCTTATCCTATCCATATCCTATCACTATCCATACACTCTTTTTCATCCCTTGATCTTGATTCAACATAAGGAAAAAAAATGAAAAACATGGTTTCAAAAACCTCTTGACATGTCCCTCATGCCATGCAATTTCTTTACATTGTCATATCCAGTCCCTTATCCCATCGCATGATAGCTCTTAGACATTGCATATGCTTTGTCTCCATAATAAATGGCCTCTATCTTCCCTCTATCCACCAACATTTTAGGAAGCTTATTTATCCATTTGTCATATATCCTTGCCTTCCTAGACACTGGGGGAAAAATTATAAAATCCCTAAAAATTAAATAGTCTTGAAAAAAATAACTAAAAAATAAATAAAAATATCCTAAAAAATCACTAAAAATTGAAAAAATGTCCTAAAAAAATCACTAAAAATCTAATAAAGTATTGAAAAAAATTCTAAAAATTGAAAACTGTCCTGAAAGAATCCAAAAAAATTCAAAAAATATCTTTAAATAATCAAAAAATATTTGTAAAATGTCCTAAAAAAAAGACAAAAAAATCAAAAAGTTTAAAAACCCTAAAAATAAAAAACCCTCAAAAATCCAAAAACAATCATTTCATTCCATCAATAAATTGTCCCTTTTGTACATAGACAAACATTTGAGTGGATGTCAGACAAAAAACACAATAAACATTGCACTTAAAAAATCACGCATTAATAGATGAACTATTCAACCAACCAAGCATTCAAACCGATCCAATTGTCGTATCAACCAACATCAACATTACCAGTCATTTTGTCAATATTACGATGGGTCTTATGTAGGGTGTGGTATACTCAAAACCAGTATGTGTCTTGTCTTAGATGGGGTACTGCATTCCCTAAAACCAAATAGCATGATCATCCTTTCAATATAGCATTATCACCTTTTGGCAATGGAAATCAGGATAGTTGTTTGACTTGTTTGAATTTGTGAATCTTATTTTTCATTGATTTATCTTTGATCATGTTCCTATGCTACTCAATGATGTCACTGAGTGATCTAGAGTGGCTGGGATGGCTCATGGTCTTTCTTGTTTTTCATTTTTTGTTTGTGGAGTATTTCATTACATTCTAGGGAAAACACACATAATGTATTAGGATGGTTGAACCATTCCTTGTCTGCAACATGTCTATTTTACGCAAATGGATTGCATTATCACCCTAGCCTTTATTGCCATGGTGCGCAACATCCATTTTTCCATATCAAATAAAGGTTCTCACCTACTATTTGCATTTGTGAAAGCAAGATTTCATCACACTAATCATTCTTCATTTCTCACTTGCATTTCTTATATCCCATCAATCCTTCTATCTATTCATCAAATCAATCATTATCATGCCATCTATTAAATCTTATCAATCGTTAATTTCTTCAATCAACCCTTTCCTACAATCAATTAACATTCTTCATTGCTTACTAACATTTTTCTCTTTTCCCATTTTTCTCTTTCATCTAACATTCTTCTCTTCTTTGGAGAGATCATTCATTTCTTTCATACATAAACAATCTCTCGAGGGGGCATCCTACCTCCATCCTATCATCTACTGGGGCATGTTTTCTCAATTTTTTCTTTGAAACTGTAGACACCTAAAAATGGTCAATGCTTGCGGAATCATACTTTAACATTTGCGTATTGCCTTATTTTAGGGTTTTTGCGTCGCATTAACATTTCTCCTATGATTCGTACTTGGTCTTTATCATTTGCGAGCATCGAGTCATTCTTCTACATTCCTCATTTTTATCGCTTTCGAATTTGGTCTTGTCGACAACAATCTTCAGTCATGATTTTGGTCAATCTTATCCTGTCGCATCTATGTGCGTATTCATTTGTCATCATTTTGGCATCGTCAATCCTAATTAGGGTTTTGTCCTCTTATCAATCTTGTCATCATGCGATCAATTTGTCATCGATTCTTGTCTTTTGATCAATTTGTCATCAATCTTGTCGTCTTGTGATCTATTTTGTCATCGATTCTTGTCCTCTTGTCAATCTTGTCATTTTGCGATCGATTTGTCATCGATCGTCGTCTTTCTCAATCATGTCAATTTGGATCAATTAGTCATTGTTCCTCATCAATTGGCGCATTTATCAATCAAATCGTTTGTCAGCATTGGTCCTTTATCAGTCAGAATCATGATTAAATTGAATCGATATCAATTATCCTTTGTCAAGACCTAATTGTCATCCTTGCATTTCTAATTCATCTTTTAGGGTTTCATGATTTTATTCATTTAACCTTGTTTGTCATTTCTCCTCTAGGTTAAATAATTTATTTATTTATCCTAGGTCTTCATGTCACGATTAAATGTTTAATTTAATTGGCTAACTAATTATTCCTCCTTTTGTGAATTAATTAATAAATGACAAATTATTAATTGATTTACCTAATTTTTCATCAATTTCTAAATTACCTCTTTGTGAATTGATTAATAAATGAAAAATTATTAATTAATTCACTAATTTCCTAATTTTCCTCATTTACCTAATTTCACTAAATTCCTAATTTCCTCATTTTCTAATTTCCTAATTCCTATTTTCCAATTTTCTAATTTTCCTAATTTCTAATTCAATTTCCTCCTATTTCTCTCCTAATTTCATGGGAATGACATTTCAATTTGTCATAATTTGTTATAATTGACAATCAATCAATTTTGACATAGAAATTTGTCATAATCTTGTCATAAATTATCAATCAATCAATTTTGTATAGAAAGTGCAAATTTGTCATAATTGACATTCTTGATTTGCAGTTTCCATTTGAATCTCTTCATGCTAATTTGATCTTTTCTCCAATTTGTCTATAAATTGGATGAATTTCTTCAATCCCAAATAATCACATTATCGAACGAATCACTTGTTGAATCGATTCCTGAATCAATCACACTTCGAGTATTCTTGAGCAATCATCTTGTCTACTTGCTTTCATATCATGATCATGCACTAGTAGGTGAGATCCACAACAAAGCTATTTGAAGGAGAAAGAAGGACAATGGAGCCACATGAAGGAGACATTCAAATCTGCACTTGGTTTGCTTAATTTTCAAATATTGAATGTTTTGTTTTCATGTCTTTATTGAGTGTGTTAGGATTGATCATTGCAATCTGCTTTTGTGATTGAGCTATGACTAATATTGATTTGCTTTGATGATTTCCACATTTCCTAGCTACATTAATTGGTGAACCTAATGTGAACTAACCCCCTAGCCATGCTTTTGAGTGCTTTTGAGATGATTTGCAGGTTAAAAACCCAAGAAACAGGGTAATCCAGGGTTTTCTGGGAACTTCTGCGCCTGTGTGAGACAATCTGCGCCTGTGTCGAGCATTCTGCGCCTGTGTCAAGCATTATGTGCCTGTGTGAGACAATCTGCACCTGTGTCAAGCATTTTGTGCCTGTGTCAAGCATTCTGTGCCTGTGTTAAGCATTATGCGCCTATGTGAGACAATCTGTGCCCGTGTCAAGCATTTTGCGCCTGTGTCAATGCATTATGTGCTTGTGTAAAAAAAAAAAAAAAAAAAAACTACGCTTGTGTAAGGTATCCTGCACTTGTGTAATCAATCCTGCACCTGTGTAATCTTGCGCCTGTGTAAGCAATCCTGCACCTGTGTAAGGTATTTTTCGCCTGTGTAAGGCCAGAAATAGAGGTAAAAATCAGTGTTTTTACTTGCAAAATACTTTGTTTTTGCATTCTGTTTCTGCATTTTGGTTTTCTTTGGTACTGATTTTCTATACAGCACCTTGGCATACGCATGACAAAGACAACAAATGAAACTACTAACACATTTTATGTAGGTTCGATAGTCAAAGACTAAACATATCAAACTTCTAACTTGGGTTTTTGTAGGTTGCCTTGGACTACAACTAAACTTTGTGTTTGTAATTAATATTTAGGCACCTAGTGATTTCTAAATAGGATGGAATGAATGTATGTTTTCCTTGATTGTTGAGTTTGATATTAGAGTAGGAGAGTATGCTCTCATCCTTCTTAGGGTGATCAGAAATCCAGATCTTCGATACCATGCTCATGTTTTTGGTTGTGTGTCACCTTTAGAGGGCCTGCCTTCCCGACCATTTGCTTTTGCAAGCAAGTGATAATCGTGAGAAGGGAACGACCCAAAGTGAGTGCGGCTAGAATACCTTGGCATTCTAACTCACTATAAACAAATACCTGATGGGCGAAAGCTTTGAAGGAAGGGTTACATGGGAATTGCAGTTACTTGGGAAGTGATGACCCTTGAACTCTTTCTCATATCAACATCTAAGTAGGACCTCACGGTCTAAATCGTGCTTGCGCGACTACATTTGTTTGGTATCTTGATGGGCTTAATGTCTCAATCACACTTGCGTGACATCAAGGAGTAACGCTGAATAGAAATCCTTACTAAACACCTTGTATTTAGAGGCCAAAAATCCTTCTAGTTGCTTGAGAAGGACAAGTTCGGATACTTGGAAGAGATACTAAGTTCGCCATGGGGAGATTTCCATGGGGACTAATGCTTGGCTGCCTTGAGAAGTGAGTGCCGTGGAGGGGAGCCCGTGGGGTCAAGCATCTATGTATTCTCCTTGAATCTCATAACGAGTCTACCTCTCAAGTACCTAATGTCCTTGCCTACCATAAGAAATGTGTTAATGAGCATGATTGTCTTGAGTCTAAGTTGAAATATCTTGTCTTCTTTGTTTGTCAAAAGTTGAATTGCATCTCAAGACAAATTGATTCAAAACAAGGTTAAACACAAGAACATTTCATCCAACAAAGTTCAAAACACCTTCAAACATGGTTGTCAAATATTTTTCAAAATCTTGTCTCAACATTCATGTCACTTAGATTTATGTTCATCCTATGTTTGCATTTTTGCAAAGTCATTGTCAAGTACCAAGGTTAGGTTTCACCTAGGTCATACTCCTTTGCATATCAATAAAAGTCACCCATTTACATGTGTCCTCTTGCATTAGAGTAATACCATTGTCATACATTTACATTTGCATACCCTAGGTCTCTTCATTAAGTTTAGGTCATTATCATATCATATTAGGGTCATTTGCATAGTAATTGTCCCTTTGCATATAGTGTCAAAGCTAGGTTTTGTCATACTTGAGTAATCCAAATCTTTGATAAACCCTAAGTTATTGTTAGGAGGTCTAGACCTTATCAAACTTTTGTCTTTTTGTCATTAATGTCATTTGGTCAAACCTAGCTTAGTATCCAAGCATATAGGGGAGACATTGTCATTTGTCCTTTTGTCACTTGGTCCTTTTGTCCTTTGAGGTCTAGACATCATTTCAATTTCCTAAGGGTCTCTTTTAGATTTGCATTCCAAAAAGTTTGTCAAAATCTTGAAAAATAACCAAAAACATAGGTTGCATTCTTTCCATAGATTGCATTCTCATTTATTTAGTTTGCATTTAGTTTCATTTCATATATTGTCCTTGAAAATTTTCAAAAATATTGCATTTGCATAAGCGACATGCCTGTTGAAACAAGATCAAAATCTAAAAAGATGGGTGAACCAATGTATCAACCCATTGACAACATATCAAATTCACAATTTCAAACTAGTCAAACAATACAAATTGAAGGTTTATCAAACACATCACTACCACCATATGGAATGGTTCAACTTGGACCACCTCCATTATATGAACCAGTGTTTGTACCCATGAAACCAAGACATGGGAGTGTTCCACCAACTCCAAGAGGAAATGCACCTTTTGATTGGAATCAACCAAACCTGCAACATGAAATTCAAACATTACATGAGGAACAAACTCTTTCACAAGGATTTGGTTCAGATCAAGGCATTCAACAAGAAACGAATCCAAATGTCCAACTAGATTCTTCATCAGATTCTGATGCTTTGGATGATGTTGATATGTTCCTTCAAGATCCAAAGTTGACAAAAAAGATGGATAAATTCTTGAACAAGGTCTTTAAGATGTTCCCACAAAAATATCTTAACATGATGAGTAATGTGACCTCCTCAAGTGAGCAAATCAATGTGCAAAAACAACAAGGCGGTGAGCTGTTAAGTTTCTCTCCACATCCAAATGAAGAAAATGTGCAACAAGAAACTCAACTCACCTTGATGAGTAAACGTGCTTCAAAGGCATTGACAGTGACTATTCCGCAAAAGTAACCATTTGAGACAATAAATAATCCATTATTCAATACAACACCTATAACGCAAGATCAAATGAAGACCACACAAATATTGACAACTATCCCTCAACAAGAAATGGTTCCTTACATGCATAAAATTGGATCAAAATCTAAGATGCAGGAAAGCTTCACGACTGGAATGCCTGATATCACCAATGTCCAAAATAATTCCATGATGCAACAAAGTTCTTATGTCTTGTTAAGCTCAATATATTTGCCAAACACTATTGCAATAGATCCTTCGATAATGGCGACACAAAGAACTACGGATAGTGGTTTACACCAACAACAATTGTTGCAACAATTGAGTAATACACAAAAGGTACAATCGAATGTGCAAACAAGCAATGTACAACAACAACAATATCGCATTCGACAACAAATTGCAGCGCCTTCTGCCTCATTACAAGTTAATTCAAACTTGCAACCATCACAATGGATTGGACAAACAACACAGCAAGTTAATGCAAGTGCCATACCCCATCTTAAGGAGAAACAACAAAAACCATCTAAACAAAGTTTTTTGCAAATGATGGGATATACACCGCGACAACAATTGGCACAAAGTCAACAAATTCTGATTTGTCAGCATCAACAACAACATGTGCCTCAATACGTGCCAAGAAAAACAAGCTATCATACTTCACAACCACAATTGGCACCTGTGCAATATCAACAACACCCTCAATTGCAATATCAACCTAGGCTACAAGAAGCACAACAACAAGGTCAATATCAAGGCATGGCACAACCACAACAACAAGAAATGTACCAAGAATATTATATGTCGGAGACACCAAAAATGGCCATTTCAGAGCATCAACAACCAATCGAAAACATGATGTATCGACAAAGAGTACCCACCAGGATTAATGATGGACCTCCAAAATCTGATACAATTGCGCAACAGCTTGAGAAGTTGCAATGACAAGTTGACGCATTAGAAACTAAAGGAACAAAGAAGTTGTATATAGATCAGGATTTATGTCCTAATCCATTTGATAAGAGCTTATACATGCCTCCATTCCCTAAACATTTTGAGGCACCTAATTTTGAGAAATATAAAGGGAATGGCAATCTGAAAGATCACATTCGAGCATTTTTCGCAGCATGTACTGAAGTGAGTTATGAGGAAACATATTTAATGTGCTTATTTACATGAAGTCTCACTGGACAAGCCATGGATTGGTATTCGCATCTGCTAGGAAATATAAAGACTTGGTCTGAAATGGCTCAAAAGTTTATATCTCACTTCACATTCAACATCGACAGTGACGTGACCATGTCAGATTTATGCAACACCAAGGAAAAGCAAGGTGAGCCGTTAGTGACTTTCTTGCAACGATGGCGAAGCTTGTATAGTCGTTCTTCTCTAGATATACCTGAAGAACAACAAGTGAATCTGTTTATCCAAAATTTGGTCCCAGAAATGATGTACGAACTAAAATTGAAAAGTCCTAGTACTATAGAGAAACTCATTAAGAAAGGGATGAACATTGAAACTGCTCTTGTAGCTAAGGGAATCATTAAGCTTAACAAAGACAGTGACAACATGACCAATTCAGGGGACAGAAATAGATTTTGGTATAAGAACAAGAATGTCACTAATGATGGAGTTGTTGATGCAAGAGCGGTGATTGCAAATCAACCCCTGTTCACAATCAAGAAATTAAGTGTGCCTAATATGTCAACTATGGAACAAAATCAAACACCAGTGAGCAATGTTACTCAACAGCCGCAATACCAACAACATGCTCAACAATACACTCAACAACATAGTCAACAACAAGACCAGCAACAAAACTAGCAGCGCAAACCTTTCCGATCAAGGGATGGGCCTCCTCAACAGTTTACGCCATTGGGAGAGCCTATTGAATCAGTAATGAAACAATTAATACAAGCAAAGTTTATTAAGCTACCAGATATCAAGGCAAAACCAGTGGTAAACCGTATTGGTGGAATGATAATGTATACTGTGAGTACCATCGGTCAAAAGGACATAAAACCGTGTCATGTTTTCAATTGAAACATATGATCCAAGACTTGTTAGAGCAAGGAGTAATTAAGGTAGATCCGCCCAACGCGACCTCTAACACTGATCATACCATTTTCAAAACTCCTTTGCTTGATCATGACAAGGGTAAAGCGTCTTCTTCAAACTCTACCCAAACAACAAATTATGCAAGTACTAGTTATAACAATGTCATCAATTGTTTCCGAGCGTCAAATGAGTATGTTTCTACCATAAGAATAAAGGAACAAGATCCTTCTTGCGCGGTCACCACTCGTCGATCCAAAATAGTCCTAAAAGGAGCTCCTGTAGCTCCTCCCAAACCAACTCCTGCAAGTCAGTATAATCTCTTGGATCATCTAGGAAAGACACCTACACAAAGATCAATCCTTGAGTTGTTGAAAACGTCCCCCATGCATTGTGCAATCCTAGATAAAGCTTTAATTGAGTCCACTGTCTCGATAGACATTGATGTTGACCAGTTTCAAGCTCGAATTGGACATCTAGCTATTTCCCAAAATGTCACATTTTCTGATAATGATATCTCACCTGATAAGCTCCCTCATAATGATCCTTTACACCTTGAAGTCTTTGTCCATAATTGCAAAATCCGACGAGTCTTGATAGATGGCGGAGCGGGTCTTAATATTTGTACCTTGAGAGTGGTCATTGGCCTTGGTTATACAGAAAATGACATTGATGCTTCCAAAAGAATAACAATCAAAGCAGATGATGATGCTGAGCGCCCATCCAAAGGGATAATTACATTGCCTATCAAAGTTGGTCCAGTGATAGAAAACACTTTCCTGCAGGTCCTAGACCTTGATCTCCCTTATAATATGATTCTTGGCCATCCATGGATCCATGCAATGAAAGCAGTTCCATCCACTTATCATCAATGTTTAAAATATCCTTACAATGGAACTGAGATAACAATTCCAGGAGATCCTAATCCATTTCAATTTTGTGCTGCCCTAAAGGATTCTCCGCAGCTGCAAGTCCCAGTCAATAGAGAGGCCAAACCACATAGTTATGTGGATCCTAATGAATTGTTAGATGTTGTCAAAGGAAAATTGAAGATACAAGACCAAGGATGCGGAGAATATTCAATGGATCAAACATTCCTCATCGGGAATTTACCAATATCTCCAAAATCATATGGCAAACTGCATTTATTGCAAAAGGAACCTAAGGTTGTTATTCAATATCAACCTCCCACTACATTTACAAGATGGGGTGAACTTGACAAATAAACTTTAGATGATGATGTCATAGATTGGCTTTATAAGGATCCAACAAAGACCCCACCTATCAAGTTGCCAGTGGAACGGTATGGCAAAGGATTTACTATGCTGCAAAAGAAAGGATATGATGGCTGCAGTGGCTTAGGCCTAAACAACAATGGAAGGCTAGAACCTGTTATACCCAAGATGCGACCTCCAACTTTAGGGTTAGGTTTTGTACCATTGCGAATTGGACCCTAATCTTCCAAAGTGACCATGTGTGGAAAAGGGCGTGACTCTGATGATGGAATAACACCTGAGGATACCCGACCCGAAACTGATTCCAATGAATGGGAGTGGAGTTCTTTTTCTTCTAGCTCCTATGCCCTTGATAATATTTTCCTTGACCCTGATAATTTGCCTATGGAAGACAAACATGAAATAACTCCTCTTCCTAAAACATGTCCTAATGCTTGGATAGAGTCATTCTGGGACCCAAGCTCCGAATCAGATACAAGCAGTTCGGATAGTGATACCACAGATGTTTACATCTTTACCATATCAGCCCTCTCTCTCCTTACAACCGATGATGACATGCCGCTCATCTATCCCCAGCTTATCCAACATGACCAACAAGAACCACTCACATTGGACTGTTTTCAAAATGATGAAGCAATTGCAGAATTCCTTGGACTACGGGAAGGCATACCACAAGGTGATCATAAGGCAGGATTTGCTATTGACCTAGATTCCACAGCATATTTTGGGGAGTCAACTCCATCTTCCAGTCATCAAAATGAAAAAAGAAAAGAAAAAGTAAAAAATCAAAAGAATAGATCTTTGAGTGAAAACCGTAAGGCACTCTCTGATCATGCAAAAGTAAAAATAAAAGACGTACCTGTGGGTGAAAACCTCTCTAAGGCGCCCAAAGGTGGAAGAGTGGACATACCCCTATCAAGTCAGGATAAATCAACATTGCTTGTGGAAATGACCGAGGAAATCAATTTGGGTACACCTGACAACCCTAAGGTCATTCATTTTGCTGCTTCTCTATCAAAATAGGAAAAGATAGATTTTGTCAATTTCTTTCTTGAGAAGAAGATCAGCTTTGCATGGTCCTATGCAGATATGCCTAGCCTCGATCCATAATTAGTCCCTCATCATTTGCCATTAAAAGCAGATGCCAAGCCTGATAAACAAAAACTTAGAAAGATGCATCCCCAGGTGGCTCTTTTGGTCAAGGTAGAACTGGAAAAATTACTGGATGTGGGCCTCATCAAACCCATCGATTATGCAGACTGGATTTCAAATTTAGTACCAGTTAGCAAAGTAACTTGGGGCATTAGAATCTGTACGGATTTCAGGGATCTTAATAAAGCATGCCCTAAAGATGATTTTCCACTGCCAAATATCGACATCATAGTTGACATGACTGTTGGATATGAGATGCTCTCATTGATGGATGGTTTCTCCGGCTATAACCAAATTCGCATTGCTCCTGAAGACCAACATAAGACTGCATTCACATGTGCTTGGGGTACTTAGTGATGGAATGTGATGCCCTTCGGTCTTAAAAATGCAGGCGCCACATATCAAAGAGCGATGATGACAATTTTTCATGATTTCATGCATACTTTGATGGAGGACTATGTTGATGACTTATTATGCAAATCTGTCACAAGAGATAATCATCTAGCCATCCTGGGCCCAATCTTTGACCGAATGGTGACCTACAAGCTCAGAATCAATCCAAAGAAGTGTGTCTTTGGTGTCACAACTGGCAAATTACTAGGGTACATTGTTTATCACAGAGGCATTGAAGTCAACCCTGCCAAAGTTAAAGCAATAATGGATATGCCTCCTCCTTCCAACCTTCGGCAATTAAGAAGTCTGCAAGGAAAGCTATAGTCAATCCGCCGCTTCATAGCTCAATTGGCAGACAAATGTCATCCATTCCAGCACCTATTGCGTAAAGGTGTCGCTTTTAAATGGACTAAGAAATGTCAATCAGCCTTTCAAGCTCTCAAAGACTATTCGCTGTCACCGTCTATTCTAATGCCTCCTATAGAAGGAAAGCCATTCATATTGTATATTTCTGCAACTGAAACGACACTAGGAGTTCTCTTGGCCCAACAGGATGAGAACAGTATAGAACGAGCTTTTTATTATATCAGCCGGACACTAGTAGGCTATGAGCTGAATTATTCAACTATTGAAAGGGCATGCTTAGCAGTGGTATTTGCAACACAAAAGCTTTGACATTATATGTTAAATCACCAAACATTGTTGGTTGCAAAAATTGATCCCCTAAAATACTTGCTTAGGAGAGCAGCTTTGACAGGTCCCCTAGCAAAGTGGGTTATGATTCTCAGTGAATTTGATATTCAATATATGGAGCGAAAGACAATAAAAGGACAAGTCATAGCAGATCAACTTGCAGAGGCTCCTATTTATGATGATCATCCCATGTTGACCAATTTTCCAGATGAATCGGTCTTTGTTCTCACATCTTCTAATGAATGGAAGTTATACTTTGATGGATCCCATACCAAGTTCAGGTCCGGAGCAGGCATCTTGTTTGTCACCCCTCAAGGTGATGCTATTCCCAAGTCCTACAGGATAACTTTTCATTGTACCAATAACATTGCCGAGTATGAAGCACTAGTCACAGGACTCCGAGTAGCAGTCCACTGGAACATCACGCATTTACAAGTCTATGGAGATTCTCAATTAGTCATCCAACAAGTGAATGATGACTATGAAACAAAAGATGAAAAGCTTATTCCCTATAAGCATATGGTAGATTTCTTTAAGACAAAATTCACAGCTATCCATTTCAGTCAAGTTCCAAGAATGCAAAACAAGTCGGCAGATGCAATGGCTACGATCGCTTCCATGTTAAATATGCCCCACAATATGGACAAATGTGAATTTTTGATCGAATAATTGCTTGTCCCTTCTTTTGACATTCCGACGGCAGATGTGATGTGCATTCTTGTTGGTCCCAACTCCCCATGGTATAATGACGTATATCAATATTTGAAATCCCAAACCTTACCACCTAACCTTTCCGCTAACCAACGCCGAGCCTTCATCTGACAGACAGCCAAATATGTCATCATCGCCGACACCCTTTACTGTCGTTCCTTTGACCATACCCTCCTCAGGTTTTTGGATTCTGACGAAGCACAAATGACTTTACATGAGGTTCACAATGGTATATGTGGGGGCCATTTCAATGGTCTGAGCTTAGCCAAAAAGTTGATTCGTGCTGGGTATTATTGGCCCACTCTGGAAAAAGATGTTCACGATTTTGTTAAGAAGTGCTACAAATGCTAGATCCATGGAAACTACATTCATGCACCAGCCCAAGAGCTTCATTCTGTCATATCTCCATGGCCCTTTTCTCAATGGGGATTGGATCTTATTAGCAAGATTCACTCGACATTTGCAAATGGACACAAGTTTATAATTACAGCCACAAAGTATTTTAGAAAATGGATCGAGGCTATCCCCATGACCTATATCACTGGTGTGCAAATTTCAAAATTCCTATTGAATTATATCATATGCCAGTATGGGGTTCCCCTTTCCATAGTCATAGATAATGGCCGTCCCTTCAAGAATAAAGATGTCAAGGAACTTTGTGAAAAGTTTCATATCCAACACCATTTCTCCAGTCCATACTATCCACAGGGGAATGGTCAAGCCGAAGCATCAAATAAAACCATTATCAAGATCCTGAAAAAGGTTGTCAATGACGCTGGTCGAGATTGGCATGTACAGTTGAATCCAGCACTATGGGCCTATCGCACTTCTATCCGCACACCTACTGGCGCAACACCTTATTCCTTGGTGTATGGTACGGAAGCCATTTTACCCTTGGAAGTGGAGATTCCTTCCTTGCGTGTTTCCTTGCAACATCTGATTGATGATGAGATGCACAGAGTCTCTCGGTTGCATCAGCTTGAGATGTTAGATGAGAAATGTCAGACAGCCCTGACACATTTGCAAGCATATCAAAACCATCTTCGTCACTCTTATAATAAGAAGGTCAAAGGGTGACACTTCGAAGTGGGAGGTTTGGTTTTAAAGGCAAACCCTAAGAATGCACAATCTACTGACATCATCAAAGGCAAGTTTGAACCTAATTGGGTTGGGCCTTTCATAGTGACTGCAGCATATGGCTCAGGGGCATATCAGCTTGCCACCCCAGAAGGTGAACCTTTGTCCGATCCTGTAAATAACATGCACCTTCGCAAGTACTGGGCATAATTTTCTATCAACACTTCTTCAAGTATGATCCTGAAAAAATACAAAAAAAAGTGAAAAAAGCAAAAAAATACAAAAAAAGTGAAAAAAGAAAGCAAAAGAGAAAAAGAGCAAAAAAAAAAGTAAAGAAAAATGATTCGCCCTCTAGTGAAAACCTGGCAAACAAGCACTTTGGGAAAGTACCATGGGGAAAACCTGGCAATCAGGCGCCATGTGTAATGAGATCATTGCTCCATCATTTGTCATGACCTCTAGCTATGCTTTTTCTCGGTCGGTTTATCATGTCTATATTTGTCTTGACCCAATGTTCTGTTCCAGGCCTGTGATTGGTCAACATCATTGTCTTTCATACTCCGATTTCTTGTACATATGTCTTTCAAATGTGCATTGGGTGTGTTCCCCTTGTCATGATCAATCACTGGAACTTTTTGCATCTAAAAATGTCCTGAAATAATTCAAAAAAATTGAAAAATGTCCTGAAATAATTCAAAAAAATTGAAAAATGTCTTGAAATAATTCAAAAAAATTGAAAAATGTCCTGAAAAAGATCATAAAAATTGAAAAATGTCCTGAAATAATCCAAAAAAATCAAATAATGTCCTGAAAAAATCTCTTAAAAATTGAAAAAATGTCCTGAGAAAATCCCTAAAAAGTCAAATAAAGTCCTGAAACAAAAAAAAATAAAAATTGACAAAAACAAAACATAAATAACCCCTCTGTGCATAGACAGCTCACTGAGTATACATCCAATGATTCACAATCCAACGTTGCACTTTAATGAAATCATGCGTAAACAGATGAACTCTTTCAATCAAACTAGACATTCAAACTGATTAGAATTGTCATATCAATCAACCTCAAAATCATTCATCCTTGGCACACTATCATGGGTCTTATATAGGGTGTGGTATACTCGTAACCAGACTGTGTCCTATCTTAGACGGGGTACCTCATTCCCTGAAACCAGACAGCATGATCATCCTATCAACACTTTCAACTTTTGACAATGAAGATCAAGATGTTTGTTTGACTTGTTGGAATTCGTGCATCTTATCTTTTTATTGATTTATCTTTGGCTTCGATCATGTTCCTATGTTGCTCGATGATGTCACTGAGTGATTTAGAGTGATCCGGATGGTTCATGGTCCCTTTCTTTTTTGTTGCGATTGTTGTTTGTCTGTGATGTGTCTGTCTTTTGCAAAATGGGTTGCATTTCAGCTTTGGCCTTCAATGCCATGATGCTACGCATCCATTTTGCTACATTAAAATAAAGGTTCTCACCTACAAAGTGCATTACTGAAAGTAAGTTTTTCTTCGTCTCTAACTGTCCTCTGTTTCATTTTCTTCTTACTAACATTTCTTCCATCCATTCGGATAGTTAGTCCGGTCTAGTGCTCTGATTTCTCCAAAAACATATGCTGCATCCTGCATCCATTTGGTTAGTACATTTGCATTACATCAAACATCATATCAAGTATTTTATCCATTTCATATTATAAATGCATCAACAAATCAAAATACATCCATACATTTTCCACAATAAACAGTGCATAAGTCATTCATACATAGAAAATAACATAAGTCATAACACATTGCATCCCATCATATCGATGCATATCATATCATTTGTCACAATAATATCGGAGTACAAAATTGGACTGTCTATCCTAAGTATGGCCCGTAGGCTGACTATATAATATCACACTACATAATGTCCACTGTCCGTCATATAGAGCATGTGCCTCTGTCACTGGGTGCTCCCTCTATCCTCCTCATCCCTGCCATGTCTCACGGATGATGTCCCTCTTGGTCCTGGCTGTGGTGGTCTCATAGGTCCACTCACCCCCATGCTGCTCAACGACCTCCGAGAGCGTGCCCTACTCTCTATCCTTGATCGTGCCTGATATGAAGCTGCTCTCTGCTCTAGTGGAACTGCACTCTCATATAGTGTTCTCCACTGGCATATCTCCTCTCTAGTCTCTACCAGCATCTATGCCATCTCCCGTGCACTGGCATCCCTAATTGACCCAATATACTCAGTAACTCTTTGTTCTTCTTGCTGTGCCTGAGCTATTGCTGTATCTCAAGCTGTTGTAAATCTGGCTATCTCCGCTCTAAACTGATCCTGCTCTATCCTCAAGATGGCATTCTATCTCTCTAATGTCACAATATGATCATGTTGACTCGCTATGGTAGCCCTGCACATCTCCATCTCCTCTATCCTAGCTGTCTCCGGCTCTCTGGGTATATCCTGCAATGCCTCATGCTCACCTGAATCTGGCTCCTCCTCGTCATCCCCCTCCTCATCTCCATCCTCATCATCCCCCTCATCCTCATCACCATCCTCATCCTCCTCATCCTCATCATCTCCCTCCTCCTCTCCTACGAGTGGGAAGTCCTCCTGTCTCCTCGGTACTGGAATATTAGGATCTGTTAATGGCACTGGCCATCGTCGTGCAAACCATCTCTCATACTCCTCTATCATCCCGACATCCTCCACATCTAATCTCCAATCCCACTGTCTTTGTTGTAGCTATGTGAAGTCAGCATATGCTATGTGTGGCTGAATCATACTCCCCCACTGACTCATCTCTCTGTGAGATCGGGCAAAGTGTGCAGTCCTCCTAGGTACATCCTGCCTCTCTCCAAACTATTGTCTAACTCTCTCTGGCAGGTACATCTCAATCACTCTCTAGCGATTCACTGGTCGCCCAATCAGGTACCTCTCCTATCTACAATATGGTAGCTCATCACTATCATCTGACCATCTAGGGCAATCACGATATGGCCTCCATGTGAACTCTCTCAGTCTGTCTAGCTCATGTTGCCAATACAATATGTATCCAAATGGACCCTGTCTCAGTGCTCCACCATAGCAGTACACATATGGTCGATGTGGTAATACCTGTCTCTCTGCAATCGATCAACATATGGCTATGTGCTCAAATGCCCATACCTGTAGCAGTGTGACAAAGTCTGCACTCCTTGATATGCTATCTGATGCAACTGAAAATACAACATAGCCAGTACACATGGTCCCCATGTGTACACAGTCCCCTCTATCGCCATCCGCTCTAGCACTCTTCCCCATCCAATAGGGAATCCATGTCCTCGTCTGTCTTCTGCTAGTAGGCATGCTATCACCACTGCTATCACCACATATCGTCGATCATACTCTGATGCCATGATCTCCCAGCCAATCTCCCTCTCTACGATATCCAGATCATCTGCATCACACTCAAATAATCTATACAACGCATCTCTCCCTGTCACTGGGTCATACTCTACCATCTCCCCATGAATCAAAATGCGGAGGATACACCATACATCCTCTAGTGTCACAGTCGCCTCTCCAGTTGCCAAATGGAATGAGGAGGTCTCCGAATGCCATCGCTCTGCCAATGCGGTTAGCAGTCCTGTGTTTGCCCTAATCTCGAGCATGAATGTGATATAGTATATCCCAAGTCGTGCTAATGTATCTTTGTCCATGCTCCTGAGTCTATGTCGTAACATGAAGTAGTCTGGTCGGTTCTCTCGCGTGATCAATGGATACTGTCGACTCTGCATCACAATTGGGGCATATTTTGTTAGTTTTAGGGTTTGCTCCTACGGGTTGCATTTCCTCAGTTCATGTCTAAATCAAGGTGTTCTTACTCTATTTTGACCTATCCTATTCTTATCTCCCTTTTTGGGATCATTCGCATGCCAATTTTGACCAAATTAGGGTTGCCAATGCACATCTGCGCCTGTGCGCTCACTCCTGCGCCTGTGTAACACAACCTGCGCCTGTTTACCCCTACACAAGCATAGAAGACTCTACACAATCGCAAGATTCATCCTACACAAGCGTAGAAGTCCCTTTCTGCATTTTCCTGTGGGCCTTGCAATGTCCCTTTATTAATTTTTGATTAATAAATGAAAAATTATTAATTAATTCACTAATTTCCCAATTTTCCTCATTTACCTAATTTCACTAAATTCCTAATTTCCTCATTTTCTAATTTCCTAATTCCTATTTTCCAATTTTCTAATTTTCCTAATTTCTAATTCAATTTCCTCCTATTTCTCTCCTAATTTCATGGGAATGACATTTCAATTTGTCATAATTTGTCATAATTGACAATCAATCAATTTTGACATAGAAATTTGTCATAATCTTGTCATAGATTATCAATCAATCAATTTTGCATAGAAAGTGCAAATTTGTCATAATTGACATTCTTGATTTGCAATTTCGATTTGAATCTCTTCATGCTAATTTGATCTTTTCTCCAATTTGTCTATAAATTGGATGAGTTTCTTCAATCCCTACTAATCACATTATCGAACGAATCACTTTTTGAATCGATTCCCGAATCAATCACGCTTCGAGTATTCTTGAGCAATCATCTTGTCTACTTGCTTTCATATCATGATCATGCACTAGTAGGTGAGATCCACAACAAAGCTATTTGAAGGAGAAAGAAGGACAATGGAGCCACATGAAGGAGACATTCAAATCTGCACTTGGTTTGCTTAATTTTCAAATATTGAATGTTTTGTTTTCGTGTCTTTATTGAGTGTGTTAGGATTGATCATTGCAATCTTCTTTTGTGATTGAGCTATGACTAATATTGATTTGCTTTGATGATTTCCACATTTCCTAGCTACATAAACAATGCTCAAAATCACATTGTCTCAAAGATGGACAAAATGTAGACACTGAAAATTGTCCTAAGTATTCGAAAACACTTTTCACTAACCTTTTTTGTCTAAACTAATTAAATAATTTTAATTGTTTAATTAGTGCTAATTTTCTTCTTCTAGTTTCCTATAATCAAATAATTATTAATTATTTAATTATTGTTCTTCTAAACCATTAATTAAATAATCTTCATTATTTAATTAATGTTCATCATTGTCTCTTTCTAATCAATTAATCTTGATCTTAATCGACTAATCCTAACTATTCCTCTTTGATTAAATACTTCATTTAATTATTTAATCCCTTTATTCTAAACTAATTATTCTTTCAAAATAATTATTTTAATTATTTAATCCCCTTTTCCAAATTATTCAAAAACAAAAATTAATTAATTTAATTACCATGTGTGGGTGAAATACATAAATTTTATTTATTTATTTATGACCCCACTTTTCTCTTCCACTTTCTAATTTTTATTTCCACTTTGCTATTCCGCTTTCTAATTTTTATCTCCATATTTATCTTTTCAACCTGCCAATTTGGAAAAATATGAGGATAACCAATTTATTTATTTATTAAATCCCCATATTATCTTCCTCGATTTGATTCTAGATTTCTTTCTAGATTTCTTCCACTTTTTCTCTGTCTCCTAATGGAAACTTTGCTATGTGTTTGATCATAGTCGTTAATTCTTTTTGCCTCCAGATTAATCTCATCCGTTGATTCAAAATTCTCTTTTCTATAAATTGAGCTCTTATTGCTCATTTTCAACAACCACATTTTGAGTATCCCTTTGCTGTCATTTTTACTTTTTCTATCATCTTTCTTGCAATTACACTTGCTTTGTAGGTGAGATCCACATGCAACAATTCGAAGGAGAAAGAAGAACAATGAAGGAGCAATGAAGGAGATATCTACATTGTTGGTTTGCATTTTATTTTGATATTTCATCTTCATTCCTTTATTGAATGTAGTAGGACTCATTTTCATAACTTGTTGGTTTTTGTGGTTAGCTGACTCATATGTTATGAATCTTATGTCTGATTTCCTACATCACAAGATTATTGACTCCAATGCAATTAACATAAATAGTAAATTCACAGTCACAATAAGAGAAAATAAATCATTATCTAGATTCATGTATTTGCGATGAATAACTATGTGCATGAGCTCTCCTTACATTGACAAGATTGAAGATAGATGCGAGCACAAGATAATAATGTGTGGCTTGATGAGATGCAAGGGTAGGTAATATCCAATTATCCAACTTAAATATAAATAAGTTCAACCTAGGAAATAATGATACCTAAATTAGTTTAAGCATGAACAAATATTAATTTACTCCAACACCCCCCCTTAATTGCAACTTTAGGGAGAATATTATAATGTAATATGCAAGATAGGTCCTAGAAACTAGGCCATGTTAAGTACCCATGTACAATGTGATAAATTATTCACAAAGCATTGAAAAGGAGAAAACCACATGGAACTAAAGTCCTATCCAAAAGAGAGAAAATAAATGTGATGCATGGATGAAGGACTCAATCACACCCCCTAAGGACTACATAAATCATGTATATACAATTGAATATTCTCGCATAGGAAGGAAATAAGGACACTACATAGCCCCCCCCCCCCCATAATGAATAATGTCTTGCAAATTTGGTGAGTTCTCAAAGACAAAACATGGTCCAACTCTTACAATCAACATTTATTCCCTTAGGAAGAAGGCAAACCAAGTACAAATGCAAGAATGCTTCTCATTTTGGATACGAATTAGGAAGTGGAATCAACATGTTTTATGATGATGTCTCTTAAATCTTCTGATTGACCACCAAGACCTTGGAAGATGATGGCAAGAAAGAAATCGAATATACGTCCAATCATAAGAGAAGGTGACAAGCAAGGAACTAATGAAAATTGATTTTGAACAATCTCCAAAGATAAATAAGATGTGACAATAGATGCTTCACAACTACCATTAGATAGGAGAGATAAACCCTCAAATGTGTCTACCAAATATGAAAGTGAGACTCCACAAACAATGAATCAGTGTTTGATAAATAAGAATGCCAATTACGAAGGCAATGATAATATTGTCAATTAGAAAGGATGTAAGTCTCTAGTGAAGGCATATCAACTATCTTTGATGAATCATGAACCTCTGAAGCATTTGCAACCTTATCTGAAGTTTCAAAAACCTCCAAAGGATCACAAACATGTGGAATATCTTCTCCGAAGAATTAAGATGCACATTAGAATCAGAAAGATGATCATCAGGAATGACATAGTATCATAATCATCATATAACTCTTTAAGGTGAGTTCATAGAGCACAAGAAATCTCAAAGTGAATAAGTGACTCCAAAATGTCATAATCTAATGATGAAAAAATAACTCTAAAGACTTTAGCCTTATATCCTTTCCAAATACTATGCTCCGATGTGTGTCAAGAATAGGAACATCATTATACAAATATGGAAATAAGTGAAGCTCACTTATATGAGTGATGACAAAATCACTCCATTACCTATAGTTACCCCTCTCTAAAGAGAAACATATTTTGAATTATTAAAAATTATTCAAGTACACAAAGATAGTGCCATCATAAAATATACCTCTAAAAGGGATAAAACCTAATTTTGTTGGAAAAAAATGGGGCCCTTTAAGGGAAATATAATTGATGAGTTGGTAGGTACATGTGCCAACAACGAAGCCACAGACACACTAAAGTCAACAATCACGATACATACAAGGCACTGATTCAACACAATGATGAGCCACCACACTATACGGTCATCGAATAGCCAAGAGTTCCCAAGTGTGCTCAAAGAGAGGGCACTATTTATATGAGCCTAAACTCACATCATAAATTGTATGTAAAGGGGATTTTAAATCTAGAAAACTCCACAACTAGGGAAAAGTGGGACTAAAGTCCCTAATGACGTATGCACACAAAACCTGCAATTAGGTGCACACACCAATAAAACCCTAATAGTGATTAAAATTTGCAAAGACTATATAGTCTGCTTCATCAATCAAAATATTTGGGCAATTGAAAACTTTAGCCATAACAACTTGAATTTATCAATACACACAAATGGAAATACAAGAACTGCCTTTAGGAATATGGACGAGATCAATAAAAGAAATCATTGCACAAAATCAATAAGCAACCTGATCTCAAAAATTGATAGGAGCAAGGCAAAACCAATCCAAAGCAACCAGAGATATATGCCATTGGTCAGATAAAATATATCTCAAAAAATGACACACGCGATCCACCAAATTGGAGAGTGTACTACCTACTGAGATGAAGTCTGTTCTTGAAGCAAGTGCACTAGTATGAAAAAACTACTGCAATAATTGCCTTAGATGAAATATGAGTAGGACTAGCCAAATAGGCCAATCAAGACCTATACTGATAATGAAAATACAAATCACCAATATATAATGTGCCTTCTAGATCAAATGTGAAGACCATGATATAATCAAATGGCAAAAAATCACACACTGAATACAACCCTACACAATGATCAAATTAAATATTTTGCAAAAAATTAATAATATAACATTTATATCAAATATTTGATCCTTTATATAATATGTTACCCATGTATTAGATGTTGTTTTGGACTTAGATCTGGATATGAATTCAATCTCAATGATCAAGTGAATTTACTGGTTCTTTATTTGCTTAGTCAGTTGATAATAATGCTATTGTGACATAAAAAATGAAATAAAAAGGTGATCATTATAGTATAATATAGGATAAATGGGACACAACTACCCCTCATGAAACATTGCAAGTCATTTTATTTGACATTTTATCAAAATTTTGTTAAATTTGATAAAAGTGTTTTGAACACATAAATCAATTTTTGTAGGCGATGATGGGAAGCAAGATAATCAGCTATTTTCAAAATCCCTTATAAATGGTATGTTAAAATATCTCTTAATTCACACTATTTTTTAATTCAAGATTTTATAATGCTATGGTAAAATTTCACCATTGAAATTTTTTCAAGTTCCTAGTGGGATGACAAAGACAAATACAAATAGATTGAAGGCCTTACTTATCACCAAGTTTTAGAAAATGAAATTTTGTTATCCATTACAACATGCCTATTTCAAGGGGGCAAAAATGTAAGTACCTCTAGAAACAAATATGTAAGTTTCTTTTGTGTTTTTTGAATTTTATTTTCAAATGACCAGTGAATTTCAAGACATTGCAAAGGAGGGGTTCTTGCCAGCCTTGGAATTTTTGTTTACAATTGCTAGAATCTTTTTCGTTAGTGTTTCTCAATTCAGTTGTATTTTTGATTAATCTTTGTCTGTTCCAGCCCCATTGCATTAAAATTAATGCTTTCTGCTGGTGAAAGTCTTGTTGTAGCTTTTACTTCAGCATGGATAACAATATCAAGTATTCAAGTTATATTTTTCTTATTTTTCTTATTTCCTAATTTCTTAATGTGAGAGTGTCTAGAAGAGATGCATTCCTCACCTACATTAATTAATGTCTTCTAGAGTCCAAAACTAACTCTAGCTCCACTTTGGATCGTATATCTAGCACAAACCTCTATTATCCAAGATTTTAAATTCTCATTTTTCTCACACTCCAAGAGGATACTTGAATTTAGTGAATTTGAGTTTTGTCTAATGGTTCAGTGAAGATGGTTACAATTTGTTTTTTTTAGGGTGATAATTAGGATCAGTACCTCATTTGTTTTGTCAACATTCTAACATAGTGATAGTTCATAGCCATGTATTTTGTCTTTGCATGGAAATTTGGGTTCTTTGCTTTCTTTATTGCACTCTAATTATCAATATGCAATATCACCTTCAAATGAAAATCACATCTTAGCTGATGATGAAATTGCTTGCTACTTCTTCCAACAACCTACATGCCATTTTATCTTTTGATTACCCTACGAAAATGCACTTTATGTTTTGCATCCAATGTTTTTCTATGTTCATCTAGCATAAATATCATGACAAGTTGAACTAAATTGTTTGAAAAAATTTATCTTTGGTTTTTATCTATGCTACAATTTAAAAATTGTCTTCCTTTCAACTAGCAAAGTGGGAGATATGTTTCTTACATAGTCAAGTGTATCCATTGCTTTAGCCCTAATCCTTGTGTGTATCTTCTATTGTCTATGTTACAAGTGCAGTTGTCGTTGCATCAAAAGATTGATCTGTTAATGCTCAATACAACCACTAGACTTATAGAATCCACAGGAGGCGGTTAAGCCATGTCACAAACCCGAGTGCTGTGCTGCACAACACAAGGAGACCAAGGGCGCACACCTTGCAACACTCCCCCCCTTAGTGCAAGTGAGGGGTTTGAACTCGTGACCAAGCTCTGATACCACTTGTTATAAGTGTGGTTTTCGTGGCACCAAAAGATTATCTTGTTAATGCCCGATACAACCACTAGACTTATAGAATCCACAGGAGGTGGTTAAGCCACGTCACAAACCCAAGCGTTGCGCTGCACATCACAAGGAGACCAAGGGCGCACACCTTGCAACAAGCAATTTTTAATCATTTATTCCTGATCTTTCAACCACTTAATGCAAATGAAGAAAAGTAAAGTACAGAAACACAAAGCAAAGATCAACAACACCATAACACCAAGATTTTTACATGGAAACCTGGTTAAGGGAAAAACCACGGTGGAATTCAAACCCACAATATTAATATGCTCTGTTAGAAGTATAAAAATATTACATAAGGGGAATGTGCATTCATTTAGGCACACTACCTAGAGCTCACTGCCCAATTACAAGTAAGGGCTACAATCCCGGAAGGCTTAGTTCCTTAAAAAATGATTACAAAAGATACAATAAGGTTTGAACTATTGAATAGCATAAACGAATGCCCAAGTATAGTTTCGGTTAAGCACAAAACACATAATCTTACTCAACTCTGCAACACTGCTCTGTTATGATATTTTGCATCATATCGGAGCACAAATATTCACCTTGCGCACGTTAAACTGTGCACAATTGATTATACACACATCACACATAACCATTGATATAAAAATGATCAAATCAATCGGTCTTACATATCCCCAACACCAATTTAGGTCTCCATCATGTCGGCTTCAAGAACACAACACAAAAGATGAAATGTGTATACAAGTCGGCTCAAACGGATCCAAAACAATCATGCAGACCAAAACGAATTGTCCACATGCTTCGCATATGTCATCTCAACATCCTCGAACATGCAAACAACTGCCAAAATTGATCTGCAAGATCCACACAAGGAATCTCCACACATTACTGGCAATGAACACTATTCTACCAGGAAACTGTCTACCGAATCTTCTAATTTTCCCAATACTCAACACTGAAGGCCATAAACCTAGAATAGGGCTATTTGTATAGAAAGATTTGCATCCCATTTGTTTCATTGGTCTTGGGAAAACCTTTATTGTGGAAACCCCACAAACAACAATATTCTTGGATTATGGGGGAATCTTTTGAGAAGGTGGATTCCTTTTGGGGTGCTGCTAGCTACTTGCTACTACTCTTACTACCAATAATTTAAATATAGAGAAAACCAAACTCTTTATATAGAATTTTTCAATTCCTATTGTTGAAAAAGGTTAGGATAAGATTTAATGGAATAAAGTAAAATGAAGGTGGTGCAAAAATATGTTCAACTGTTCTTCCTTTCAATGTTTAAGCTTCCATCCACATTCAAGAGTTAAGTGTGACCAAAGTTGGTACACCCTATTTTCATAGTATAACTAACAATTATAAACACATACCATCAAACAAAATTGCCAAAATCAAGAGCATATATTCATATGAAGTAGTTAAAGTTTTTTAAATTACTTGCATTAGGGACCATGAAGCAAGCACATAGCACACAAATGCTTAAAGTCAAAAGACTCTCTCCACCTATAAAAGAAGCATAATGTCAATGAAAGAGGATAATTTGTTGAATGATTAGTTATAGACACCAAATGAACATTTGCGATGAGATATGGAAGTCATTAAAGATACCTCAACTTCAAATGAGTATTATTTTTTAAAACCCATGTAATGTCCCCATTTCTGGTCACTTTAGTATTTTAGTTAGCTCTAACTTGTTGGAAATGTGCCTTGAATTAACTTGACTTATGTTCAGACTGATCGGAGTAACCTATCTTGTTGGAATAACTGTCGGTGTGACTTTTTCCGATGGGCCGATGGAATCTTCTTCCTGTGATCGGTTAACATGTGATCAAGTTCAAGATGATCCAACAGCTGTCACTATACTGTGATGGGAAGATGATCAAAATTTATTCCCTGCGGCTTGGCGACAAAGCACATGTTGTTCCCATCTTGTAGGGAACTAGGTTGTCTATGCTTGATAGTCTGAAATATCCAAAAGAGATTGCTGACATGAAGAACATCCCTTATGCAAGTACTATTGGCAGCTTGATGTATGCTATGGTCTGTACAAGACCAGACATTACCCAACTAGTAGGAGTACTTAGCAGATTTATGTCAAATCTAGGAAGACCGCATTAGGACGATGTAAAG
The DNA here is from genome assembly GCF_030272615.1 of Cryptomeria japonica. Classification (NCBI taxonomy): domain Eukaryota; kingdom Viridiplantae; phylum Streptophyta; class Pinopsida; order Cupressales; family Cupressaceae; genus Cryptomeria; species Cryptomeria japonica. The sequence continues at coordinate 370,290,929 of NC_081406.1, read as the reverse complement.
AGAGTTTTCAGATATCTGAAGGGAACTTCAGACTTTGCCTTGTGTTTTCATGGTAATTTATTTGATTCAAAGAGGACTCTCATCATTTGTGGATATGTGGATTCTGATTGGGTAGGAGACATTGACTGCAGGAAATCCACCAATGGATATATTTTTGTCTTGAATGTTGGAGCAATTAGGTGGATGAGCAAGTGGTAGCCTGTAGTCTCTTTGTCCACTATAGAGGCAGAATACATGGCAACCACACATGCTTGTAAAGAAGCTATTTGGCTAAGAAGTTTGAGTTTAGATATTGGTTTTGATGCAGGGTAGATTGAAATTTGGAGTGACAGTCAGAGTGCCATATGTTTGGCAAAGAATCCTACTTTCCATGCCAGGTCGAAGCATATTGATGTTCAGTATCACTTTGTTTGTGATATGGTGGAAGATGGAAAAGTTATTCTTAACAAGGTAGACACTCTGGAAAATTTTGCAGATGCCTTGACGAAACTGGTGTACACTCACAAGTTCACGTGGTGTTCTAATTCTATGGGTCTTGATACCCATGTTTCTCAATAACGTCTGGAATGGTAATCAGTCCAGTGAATTCCTTGTCAAGTGGGAGTTTGTTGGAAATATGCCTCGAATTAACTTGACCTGTATTCAGACTGATCGGAGTAGCTTATCCCAATGGAATAACTGTCAGTATGACTTTTCCCGATGGGCCGATGGAATCTTCTTCCTATGATTGGTTAATAGGTGATCAAGTTCAAGATGATCCAACAGTTGTCGCTATACCGCGATGGGAAGATGATCAAAAGTTATTCCTTGGTGACAAAGCACATGCACAATGAAGCAAGTTAAAGACCATGTAGGTTGAAGTTGAATCAATGACTATCGCTATACCGCATGAAGGAGATGCATGAACATTATCCATCGTGGCTTGGCGACCAAGTGGTGGGGCTCGGTAAAAGAGCAACTTAGACGGGTTAATGGTGAGAAAGTTTGGGATGATCGGATGATTGTCGCTATACCGTTATGGAAAAATGCACAAAGTTTATCCTTCGCAACTTGGCAACTAAGGTGGGGCCTGACAAAGAAGAGCTTCATTCTAGGTGGTAGGGCAGGGACTCTGGAGCCAATCAAGGGGTGCCACATGGCGGAGTAGAGAAAGAGGAAAGGGAATCGGTCCAGTGGCGGATGAGGTCATGCTCAAGTGGATTACGTGGCGAACCAGGGAGTAACATCATGGAAAAAGAGAGATTGAGCAGATCAAGGAAGATCAGATGATTGGGATAGCTGTTTGGTTGTCTTACCGATGACCCGATGGAATTGCCTTTGGTGATCGAGGTATCATCAGAGATCGGGAGAATTGGTTGTTTGCTACATCGATACCCGATGAAGTCACCTTCGGTGATCAGGTTGATATCAGTGATCGGATTGACAAGATGGAAGCTATGTCGATGGTCTGATCAAGTCGTTGTGGTGTCATCGAGAGATCGGGTCTACCTGTTGAAGGCTATCCCGATAAGCTGATGGAGCAGATCTGTTTGGAGCCACATTAGTGGAGTCGCTGGTTCATCGGGAGATCAGAGAAATGCTTTTGTGGTCTTTCCAATGGCCAATGGAGTAGAGACTGACTATGGGTGTGCACTCGAACCGAAGTCCAAAAGATAAACACTTGGACATTGAAGATGATCTTGTCGGTGTATATGAATATGAATCGACCCGACTTTCTAGTGCATGTGGGATATTGTATTTCTCATGAATGCAGATCGACGCAAACGGTAAGACTTCAAATTGTTGGTGCAGTTGCTCAGATGAACTGTTGACAATCTGATATATGAAGCCATTTGATAACTATGGTTAATGTAACTGATTATCATATGCCAATTGTAGTGTCCAGTTCGTGAGAATCTGAGAACGAATACCAGTACTTGCAGACTGAAACTTTATTGTAAATTCATTTATTGGAAATAAAGTGTTCAACTATTGGTGGTGGGTTTTTTTCCTGAAAGGGTTTTCCCATGTAATTCTTGGTGTTCTGTCTCTGTGTTGATTCTATGTGTTTTGTCTATGTTATCCTTAACATTCTGTAAAAGTTTTAAACTACATTCTTGTATGATCTCCCCTACTAATTGACATCAGGAAGGCCTTTCTGCACTGTGCTTTCCTTAAATAACTTTCTCATTGTCTGGCAACCATGCCAAAGGGGATGTTAGATGTTGGTGATGAGCTTAGATGGTGTAGAGGACTCTTATTCCACTTTCTGAAGTGAATTCTGGCATCTAGTGTGTTCTCCAAGACTTCTGGAGAGAGCTTCTAGTTATAGTAAGTCACTCAATTGACCTTGATCTTCATTATTCATCATCAATATCACTCTAGTGCAGTCAAATTTTGATTTCGACACTTTCTGATAGTTTTTACAACTTGAATGTAATATTGAACCATTAATTTAATTATTTACTAAGGTTGCTTAGTTTTATTAAAATAATTAAAAAATCACCTCATTTTAATAGCTCATTGGAATGGGAATAAATTTTTTAAAATGTTGGACTCTTGACAAATTGATTAAAGTGCCAAGAATATCTAAATAATGAAAAAATTCACTTTTGGAGATATAAGGTTTTTTAAATCATAATGTGATTTTATATTGAGTTGTTCATAAAGTACCTGGAAAGATTATAAGTAGGTTTGTGTGTGTGTGAAAAAGTGAACCTGTAACTACAAGCACAACACTTCAATTAAATCATTATATGCATGGTTAGTAATCAATAATCAATAAAAATAAACCATAGCAAAGCGACCCATTGCCTTCTACAAGATGCGAGTATAGGATTGCTCTCAATTTGTTATAAGCAAATACTAGTGACTAGACTACACCAAGACAAAGCATTTAATCTATATGATATTAAGCTATATGGATGTAAAAAATGGATGAATAATTCAAGCAAAAAAAAAATCACTTCAAGCAATAATGGGTGCAAGCAATAATGGATGTAAGATGGATGCAAATAATCTAAAAAAAAGCAATAATAATCAATCAATGACTCTAGAGAAAAATCAGCATAATAATAACGTATTCTCAAAAATCTCTGGGGTGAACTAGAATGAGAGCTGATGACTGAATTTATAGAGAATTACAAAAAGATGATAAAAAAGCTCAATTTAGGATTAATTGAAATAATTGAGAAATCAGGTTGAGTTAATCTTGAGATAGATTCCAATTATAGTTCAATTGAAATGCATTCAAATTAGAAGTCCAAGTTGCATTTGGAAAATAATAAATCAATTCCATGCATTTGTGATAAAAATAGATAATTCTTCAATTTAATCAAGAAAAGAGTCTTTTTAATGCAACTGAACTTCTTTTTCTGAAAAGCTTTGAGTTCCAATTTAAGAGAATAATCAATATTTCAATTAATTGCTTTTCTGATTTCAAGTTCTCATTTTAGAAAAAAGAAATAATATCTCAAGTTTGATTTCTCTCTCAATTCAATTCTTTTATTTAATTTTCAATTCAACTCTTTGTTTTGTAATAAATTCTTCTTTTTGTAGCAAATTAATTCTTTTTTGCATGATTGAATGACAAATTTATTAATTAATTAAATATGCAAAGATATTTATTGATCAAAATGAATATTCTTGGAATGATTCAATTAATTAAATAAATATTTAATTAATATTGGGTAATTGATTTTGCCATGTGATATTTGATAATTAAAGAATTAATTATGTGCTCAAGATTGATTTAATTGCCTTTTGGTTAGGACCTTGGTGATGTTTCGAGATTAGGTGCCCATGGTTTAGATGACCATTTTTAGGGTATTACATTTACCCCTCTTTGAATTAATGTGCGAGCAGCGCGTTAGTTCAAAGAATGTGTGATGTCTAGGAGATGTCAGTTCTGAACTTGATTGATCACGAACTAGATGAAAGCAAGGTGTTAGCTTGATTCGAAGTGACAAAACTGAATGAAGTTTGATTAAAGCGATACCGATCCCGAACTTGATTATACTGAGGAATGATAGAAAACAAAGATACCGAACTTGAACTTGATTGATCAAGAAGGGGATCTTACTGATCTAGAACTTGATTGAACTTAGATGCAGTGAGTGATGATAAAAAAGAATCGATCTTGAACTTGATTGATCAAGACATGATGAATGAAGATAAAACTTGTCCAGCTTGATCAAGAAACGAATACTGAACACCTGCTTAGATTGAGTGTGATCAAAGATACTCTTTAAACCTTTGATTGAGTTTAAACAAATAATCAGCTTGATTTGAAGCGATGAAACTGATATGCCCCTAGCGATTGATTGGATTCATATGATCGAGAAATCTCAACTTGATGTGAAGTGATGAAGCTGAGATGCTCCTTAACAATAAGAATTGATTTTATTTTAATTGAAAATATTTTGCTCGACTTTTGATGAAAATTTGAAAAATTTCTCGACATTTTGAAGAATGTGAAGTCATAAGGTCACAAGTATGCCCCCTTGGGAGTGAAATCGAAAGATAGCGAGGGTAGTTGATTTTAGGCAATTGTGCGATGAGTAGTCATTTGAGTGCAAATTGATTTTGAAGAATTTTGAAGATTTGGCAATGATTGAATTGATCTCAAAGTTGAATGGTAGAATTGAAATTGATATTCAGCGTTGATTGTTGAGAAATTGAGCGCAACTTGAAGACAGGATAAGGATTTGATGAAAAGAGCGCTAAGTGGTCCAAATTGTTAAATTGACTAGCAAGATGATCTCGATTTTCGATTTTGATCACGAAAATGGAATCAGAGCAGGCACATTAGCCAAGGGTACAATTTTCGTGTCCATCAGAGCAAGTTGAAAAATTAGGTTTTTGGCTATATATAGGACAAAAGTGTCATTTTCAATTCATTTTAATCCTCCAAGTTTGAAAATTTGAAAAACCCTTCTGCGAAGATAATGGTGGTCCCTACTCGTCAACATCGATTCGAGTGCCAGAGAAGACATAATCGACCCCAAAACCACGAGCCAACGGTAAGTGATCGATCTTAACCCTGTTTATGTTTCCAATTTTGAATTTTTCTGTTTATTTTTCACGTTTTTGATAGGTTTTGGGTCGGGTTTCGCAGTTTATCATGTGAGATAGGATCCTGTCTCGTACGAGAAACTGGCAATTTTTCTTTCATCATTTAAGACCATTAGATTTGTCGTACGGGAGTAACCCTTGTGTCGTACGATAGGTCGGTTAGGAGACCATTTTGTCGTGCAATGTTTGATAAAGTGTCATTTGAGGCTATTTTCTCGTACGAGAGCCATTCCTGACTCGTACGAGATTCTGTTTAACTGTGTTTTGTCGTTCGAAAAACAGTGACCATTTTTGAAAGTGTAAACATGAAATTTTGCTTTTGCCTTTGACTTAGTTGAATTTGTGTGATGTTTAACTTCTCTTGTAGACTCATTTGGAATGTTTTCTGATGCTTCATTATTGGATTGTGCAGGTTCGATTACCTCCTGTGCTCTTTAGATGCATATATCCTCCCACTATGGCGTTAGTTCAGGATTTGTCTGCGGTTGAGCAGGCCCATATTGATATGTGTGGCTTTACCCACCTGATGAGGTTACCTGATATCCGTGTGAACCATGGGATGCTCATAGCATTGGTAGAGAGATTTCATTAAGAGCATAACACCTTTCATTTGCCACTTGGGGAGTTGACTATTACTCCCGAGGATGTGTACAGGATCCTTCGTATCCCTTTTGTCGGGGATAAGGTGGATTATGATACCACATTGTTACCTGGAGTGCAGGCATTGAGGAACATTTTAAGGGATCTAGATATCTTGACTCCTTCCATGAGTTGGGATATATTGATGAGCAGGTACAGTGAGGAGTATCCGCTGGCATGTGTTCTAGCAGGGTTCATCAGTTGCTTTTTGATGCCGGACAAAGGGTAGCAGCGTTTCCAGAGCAGATGGGGATAGATGTTAGAGAGGTTGATAGAGACCCCTCAGAGACTTGGCTAGGGCTCTTGTTTATTAGCCCACATGTATCGAGAGATGCATGAGATCTTTTACAGAGATGGGCGGGGCATGGCTACCGGGGTGTACATTTTACTAGTGTGGGTTTGGGAGCACCTTCCCGTTTGTCGGCCGATACTCAATGATAGCAGAGAGCCCGGGCAGCCTATTATCTACAGGTATGTCGGATATATTACGCAGCCCCATCTAGACAAGACAGACTTCTGGAGACGGTAGCTCAATGATCTGATAGTTGTCGTATGGAGACCATACAGAGGGTTGGAGTCATGGGATGACTGGCGAGTGGTTCGCATGGACCTTTTTATTACAAGCCCACTGATTGGGAGATCACAGACTGTTGTGGAGCAATTCGTCATTTCACGAGTGATGAGGCAGTACGGCTGGCCTCAGGGGATCTCGTAGGAGTATACAGTGTATGCTTGATATGCTAACGAGGAGAGACAGTGATGGTCACCTAGGCTATCCTATGCTTTAGCGATGTAGGAGCTGACAGGTTTACACTGACTAAGGTGGGATTACCTGGATGATATAGTAGATGCGGGGGTATTGCCCCAGTATAGAGATTATTTTCAGCAGCATCCTTTCCCACGGTGTACAGACCCAGGTGAGCAGGCTCCTTAGATTGAGGATGTCGAGGAGGATGCCCCCGCACCGACACAAGGATAGGGCCAGAGACAGGGCTAGAGGTAGGGTCAGGCACAGAGAGCTAAGGCTCCGCGATGAGGTAGTGGTGATCTGGGTGCTAGCAATAGCAGGGTACCAGCTTAGGGTAGGCAACAGAGGAGTGAGGGTGGATCCCTAGGGGGAGTGGGTGAGGCAGAGGAGGAGAGAGCAGCTCCTAGATAGGTACGACAATGGAGAGAGAAGAAGAGTGGAGGTGGAGATGGCGGTGGAGATGGGGGACCTACGAGAGAGCATGGACAGGATGCTGGTAGGTCGATCAGGGCACGTCTTGCAGAGCTGCAATCACAGTTGATAGTGGTACAGACTCAGCTAGCGGAGTGAGACCAACAGCTGGCTGAGGTGAGGATTGAGCGTGATCGCCAGATTGCGGCTTTGAGAGCAGAGATAGAGTCTCTACGATAGGAGGTACTTCTCCATAGCAGTAGGGCATCTTATTACGTAGCAGCGTATAGTGCTATAGTTCCTATTGCATAGCAGGTGCAACCTTATTCGCAGTATATGGCCCAATCAGAGGGAGCACGAGCACCTCAATAGGATCCCGAGCATCAGGCTCCTCCTCCACCAGGAGATGAGGGAGAGGGTGCTAGCTAGATTTTCATTTGTAGGTCAAATATTTTTTTGTAGACACACCCATATTTTTGTAGCCTATATGATTCTTGCTCCAATGGGAGTTTGTACATGTCATTGGACATCATTTTGTACTCTTATATATATATACGAGATCCGATTTGACCTCATTGTACTTGTGTCAATTGGTTATGAGATGTTTCTAAATGCTTTATTCTATATGTATGCATTTCTTTTTCAGCATGAATGTATGTATTGCAAATGATTATGGATGTCTATGTTTTTGTTTCTTTTCATATGCAAATAAATGAATGCAAATGAGTAATAATGAAATGAATGAATCTATATAAGATATTTATGTATGCAGCTAACATCTCAAAGCACAAGTACTCGATCGAAGAAATGGTGAAGAAAAGACCACTTAGCGAAGAAATGGTGAAGAAAACACCACTTAGCAAAGAAATGGTGAAGCTTCCAGCTCTAATTCAACAAATGAAGAGATCATTATTATTACACCAAAATCACTGTAAAGTCACAAAACGCAAAATGAGATGCAAAATGATATGCGAAATGCAACCTAAACCTAGTCACTGGATTTAAAATGATTCAGATTCATCATTGAGCATAATGAACACAACGAGCAGGTTAGAATTCCTTTCTTTTTCAATGTGCAATATTAGTTATCTTGTCCGCAATGACCCTTTTTTTGTTCATATCCTTGGACAAATTTCACAGGGACCTGAATTGCATCATAAAGAAATTCCCTCGAAACAGACAAAGAAATGACATGGACCTCCCTGTAGCATACAAATAAGCGGAGTCAAGGTATGTGAGGCAATTTCACCTTAATGTGAAGGCTCTTATCACAGACACCCAACTAATTTATATGTTTCTAGATCATCGGGATCATTCCTACAAGCAGATTACAAAGAAAATATTATGTCCCCAATCCTTGCTCCCCTTAGTCACAATAGACTTCCTCGAGTTACTCAGAGGGACAATAATGAAAAATCAATATAAAAGACAGCATACAAAGAAAAATTTTCATGCAAAGCTCAAACTGTTCAGTGATCATTTTCTGTTATGTTGTTTTGCTTATTAACTCAGTGATAAAAACTCTATAGTAGTTAGGAGATAGATGACTGACTCAGAGTGGATGACAAGTTTTCACTGACGGGAAAATGACTTGTTTGATACTGCTTAGGACATGGGATGTGCTTTGTCAATTTTCCTAAGACTAGGGAATTGATCAGTTTCAAGTCATGTGGGTTCCAACGAACTAGGGTGTCACAAAAGTGACTGAAAATATGTACAAGCGAAAGCAAAAAGATACTTGAAAGCGGGAAATGCCAACATTGTGTTGATAGATAGAGCGCTTGAGTACAAGAGGTGCCTGTTTGCTAGGTTTTCACCTGCTTGGCAGAGAATCATTTTTTTTTTTACCACGGTTCCTGTTTACCAGGTTTTCACCAAGACATTTTCTCTTTTACATTTTTTTTTTCTTTTCTATTTTTTTTATATTTTATGATTTTTCCATTTTTTTTTTTACTTTTTTTCAAGACTTTTCCAATTTTTAGGATTTTTTTAAGGACTTTTTCAGCTGTATAGTTTGCTAGAGCAGAGAATGCTAAGTAAAGAATCTTTTCAGGTGGATGGTGTTAATCGGTTCTTGGAGCTATTCTCCTTCCGATGTTGAGAGCTGATAGGCACCAGAGCCGAAGATTGCAGTAACGATATAGGGACCCAGCCAGTTGGGTTCAAACTTCCCTTTTTTGTCTCAAAAGTGTTGATTTTTTGGATTTTCTCTTAGTACTAGGTCTCCAACCTGAAATTCTCTTTGTCTAACCTTCTTGTTATATCCTCTGGACATTCTCTTTTGGTACACTCTGAGATGATCAAACGCCACTTGCTGACGTTCATCCAACAATTTGAGTTCTTGCAATCTAGATATTCTGTGATCTTCATCAGTAACAAGACCTTGCAGTGAAACTCTTAGAGATGGTATGTCTACTTCAATAGGTAATACTGCTTCGGACCCATACACCAAAGAAAAAGGTGTAGCCCCAGTAGGTGTTTTGATACTTGTTCTGTAAACCCATAGTGCAGGATTGAGCTATAGATGCCAATCCTTCCCAGATTTGTTCACTGTTATGTGCAAGATAGTTAGTAGGTTTTTGTTAGACGCCTTGACTTGTCCATTACCTTGAGGGTAATATATTGATGACCAGTGTTGTTTTATTTTGAATTTCTCACAAAGTTCATCCAGGTCTTTATTCTTGAACTGTCCTCCATTATCAATCACAATGGACGAAGGTATCCCATACCTGCAAATTATATAGTTTAGGATGAATAAGGCGACTTGTTTAACAGTTGCTTTGATGAGGGAAATCACCTCTACCCACTTGGTGAAATACTTAGTGGCCGTTATGATGAATTCATGTCCATTGGATGATGCAGGATATATCTGACCAATGAGATCAAAGGCCCATTGCTGAAAAGACCAGTGTGTAATGAATGGTATGAGATCCCTCGCTAGGGCGTGTATGAGATTTCCATGAAGCTGAAATTTCTCACAAGTCTTAGCAAATTTTATGGCATCTTTTTCCATATTTGGCCAGTAGTAGCCAGCCCGTAATAGTTTCCAAGCTAAAGTAAAACCATTTGAATGAGATCTACAAATACCTTCATGAACTTTAGATAATGCACGTTTAGACTCTTTAGTTTCTAGACATCTAAGCAATGTACCATCCAAACCTCGTCTAAATAAATTGTTAGCTATGATAACATACCGCGAAGCATTTTGAGTTAGGTTTATTTTCTCATTTTAGGTAATATTTTCAGGAATAACTTGGTCATGTAGATAGGAGTAGATGTGGCTATATCTGGATGAGTCATGTCCAATAATAGAACAGACTATTTGGGTTTCAGGGGAATCATAAGCTGGGTAACGTAACTCTTCCACCAGGAACTCAAAGTGAGCATTGAACTCTTGTAACTCAGGTATGGATGCCAGAGTGGCCATAGCATCTGCTGCTCTGTTAGCGGACCTTGGGATCTGCTGGAATGACACAAAAGCAAAGTACTTCTTGAGATCGTCCACCATTCTCTTGTAAGGCATCAACTTCTCATCTCGAGTCTGATATGTATCATTGATTTGATTGACGACCAGCTGAGAATCTCCATAAATATGTAATTCAACAACCTTCCATTCAACGGCTAGCTTTATCCCATTTACCAAGGCTCCATATTCTGCAATATTGTTTGTGCAGGGAAATAAAATCTTGTAAGATTTTGGGATGGAGTACTTTTGAGGAGTAATGAATAATATGCCAGCAGTTGAACCATTTTGAGTAAAGGACCCATCAAAGAACATCTTCCAGGGTTGTTGAGAAAGATGCATTATTGATTCATCTGGGAACTCGATGTGTAGCGGTTGAGTATCCTCAAGTGGAGCTTTAGCAAGTTGATCAGTGATTACCTGTCCTTTTATGGCTTTACGTTCCACATATTCAATGTCAAATTCTGTGAGAATCATGACCCATTTTGCCAATCTCCCTGTGAGTGTCGCTTTATTAAGAAGATACTTGAGTGGATCAATTTTAGCCACCAACTTGACTGAATGTGCTAGCATGTAGTGTCTTAGTTTTTGTTATGCAAAGACTAATGCTAAGCATGCTTTTTCTATTATAGTATAATTCATTTCATAAGACACCAATGTCCTGCTGATGTAATAGATAGCTCTTTCCTTTTTGTTGTCATCCTGTTGCGCCAAAAGTGCTCCCAATGATGAATCTGTTGCTGATATATATAAGATTAGTGGTTTACCTTGAATAGGTGGCATTAAGATCGATGGATTTGAAAGATACTCTTTGATTTGCTGAAGATGTTGTTCACATTCTTGATCCCAATTGTATAATACGTCTTTCCTTAGTACCTTCGTGAAAGGTTGAGCCTTGTCTGCTAGTAGAGAAATGAACCTTTTGATAGACTGGAGACATCCTTGTAGACTTCTTATTTGACCGATATTCTTTGGAGGCGGCATTTCCATTATGGCTTGGAATTTCTCAGGATCAACTTCAATTCTTTTTTTTGAAATAATGTATCCAAGTAGCTTACCAGATGTCACTCCGAATGCACACTTCTTTGGGTTTAACCGGAGTTTGAACTTTTCCATTCTGTCGAGGATAGGACCTAACTCTTGAATATGTGTTGATCTTTTCATAGTTTTCACTAAAGTATCATCAACATAGTCTTCCATATTCTTGTGCATCATATCATGAAAAATTGTAGTGACGGCTCTTTGATAGGTTGCTCCTGCATTCTTTAGCCCAAATGGCATGACATTCTAGCAAAAGGTTCCCCATGCACAGGCGAAAGCTGTCTTTTCCTGATCTCCAGGAGCTATTTTGATTTGATTGTATCCAGAGAATCTGTCCATTAGTGAGTACATTTCATACCCCGTGGTCATGTCGACTATCATATCAATATTTGGTAATGGAAAATCATCCTTCGGACATGCTTTGTTAAGATCTCTGAAGTCAGTGCAAACTCTGATAGATTTGTCTGCCTTTGATACAGGTACTATGTTTGAAATCCATTTGGCATAATCTATAGCTCCAATGAATCCAGCTTTGAGTAGTTTTTCTAGTTCAACCTTGACCAATAACGCTACATGCGGGTGCATCTTACAGAGTTTTCGCTTAACTGGTTTTACCCCTGGTGTGATTGAAAGATGGTGCATAATGAGATCAGTATCCAAGCCCGACATATCAGTGTACGTCCATGCGAAGTTTATTTTCTTTTTTAAGAATAGCTGGGTGAACTCTTTCAATTCTTCTGTTGATAGTGATTGAGCTACATGAATGATATGTGGTGTCTCTTGACTCCCAATGTTCACTGGTTGAGTTGGCTCGATCAATATGGAGGACCTTTCCTGAAAATGACTTGGCAGTATATCAAGTATCTCACCTTTAGGCGCCTCACAGAGGTTTTCACCTTTAGGTACTTCCTTTATTTTCTCCTTTTTAGATTCTGACACCGCCACAATGTGGTTTTCGCCTTCAGATCTTTTATTTTTATTTTGCCTATTTTTGCGACTAAGATACTTGACATATGCTTCAGTCATATTTTCATTCTGTTCACTGGTGGAAGAGTTTATAGGTTCAACGACATTGAGATAATAGGATAATGTATAGTCATTGGTGAAAGTAGGTATATTCATGGGTTGGTTCTGTAAAGTACAGTCAATCAATTCGGGATGTACTAAGGATAAATTTTTGATAGGTTCGAGAGCATTCATGGTATTGTTATCACAGTTGCGGATCAAGAAGTCAAGTTCTAGAAGTATACCCTGCATAAGTGTCTCGAGACCAAGAAGGATCAGATCATGATTATTAAAATTCACATTAATAGTTAATCGATCTAATCCAATAGGCATACTTGTAACATCGTTTACTACGCCAGACTAGACTTCATATCATGGTTTAACAACAATAAGACTAGTAGGCAACTTTTAATTGTTTGTATCAGATGATTCCAATTTTGAGTCTGAGTGGATATCATCATGAATAGGGCTATCATTAGAGTCATCAAAGTCATCAGATAAGGTTTCCAAGCCTCGTTGAGGTGATTTAGTAAGCATGTGTATGGTATCAATGCCGACATCTTTAATGCTACAAGTTTCTTCATGTTGTGGTTCATTTGTCATTTGTATCTGACACACCTGTTGACATGATCTCATTGTTTCTGTAATTTGTTGTCATCTACTCCATTTAGCTTCTTCTGGACTGATAACTGGTTCTTGTTCTGTAGCTTCTAACTCTTCCTGTGTAGTGCTATAACTAATTTGTTCTGTTTTAGGATAAGGACACATAGATGAGAAGCTTTCTGGTATTCTTCCTTCTTTTAGTCGTTGTTCATAATTTGCTTTCCTCTTTTGTCTAATTTCTTGTATTTCCCTCTCTAGTTTTATGCGCATCAGCTCTTGAGTATCATCTATGACACCACTATATTCTTTTGGAGTTTTTGTAGCGGATGTGTCTGAAAGATAGTCAGGACCCCATTCATACTCGTTTGAATCAATCTCTGAATCATCTACTTGTTGCCTGCCAGTATATGTGACTGTAACTTTTAATGGTGCAAACAATTCTCTGATTCTTACAAATTCATCTCTTATATCCTCAGGAACCTCAACTTCTTGTATTATCATAGCAGATACCGTCAAAGCTTGAGCACTGACTATTTCTTCTTTCTTGACTATTGATTCCTCTTTCTCTTTTCTACCCTCTTCTTTTGTTTGTTTAGTGTTTTCTTCATGTAATGTTAAAGGTGATATCTTTTTCAAGCCTTTAGACTTAGAGACATGTTTTTGTTTTGATGTCTTTTTAGGGTTGTATCCTAGTCCAGCCTTATCATGTGTGGATTTGGTTTGTAGCTGAATTGGTTCAGTAATACCTCCTTTTTGTTTGCCCAAAGGACCAGTACTTGAGTACCCCATGCGCTGAATCATTTCATAACCACGACCATATTGGTTTGAGGAAATCTCACAATGTCGTACCTCCTCATTTGGACTATCTTCCTTAAAAAGCCAGTTAAACAGAACGTCCTCTTCTATTTCATCGGCCAAGGAGGTAGAAGAATGTATGAAGAGACCATCATATATAGTATTTGAAGCTGAAGTTTGTGTTCTCATAGCCTCTGATGGCTTGCCCAACTGTTTTGGCAATGGAGGGAGAGAAACTAACGATAGTACCGGTTCTATCTTGTAGCCATCCATGTCGGTATCTGTAATCTTCAATATCTTTTCTAAGTCTTTCATCAATGTTTCTGGATCTTCATTTGGAGAGGCTACCCTATTATGAGGCACAAAAGTATCTACACCTTTTGTCAATGCATTACAGATGACATTTATATCAGTAGGAATACTCACTTCAACTCCGTTATAAGGAAACTTTAAGCATTGGTGATATGTTGATGGTACTGCCTTCATTTCATGAATCCATGGCCTGCCCAGTAAAATATTGTATGACAATGTAATATCGAGAACCTGGAAAAGGACATCTCTCTCTACCAGTCCCACTTTGATTGGTAATGATACCAGACCTTTGGAGGTCCTTTCTTCCTCATCGTAGGCTTTAATTGTTATTTTCTTGCCTGGATCAATGACATTTTCAGAGAATCCTAATTGTGTAAGCAGATGGTAAGTACAGATATTCAACCCCATGCCCCCATCTATCAAAACATGTTTGACTCTGTGTTTGCGGATCATTGCCTCAATATGCAATGGCTGGTTATGTGGATGTTTTAATGAATTGTCATCTTCTTCAGAGAAGGTCAAAATAGTGAGGTGAAGTCAGATGACCCACCATAGACTGAAACCGATCAATGTCTAAATTTTTTGGAACGTTGGTAGTGAGCAATGCTTTGTCTAGGATTTCCTTGTGAGCAGATGAGAGTTGTAGCAATTCAAAGATTGAAATTTGAGCATTTGTCCATTTTAATTGTTCAACTATGCTGTATCCGGAGGATGATGATGAAGTTAACCTTTTAAATTTGCCGAAGGTTGATTCCTTTTGTTTATTTGGTAGGGCTGTTGGGTTTGATGTTTCTTGAGATGGAGTGGAAGAACTAGCCCCTTGGAGAGTGACTTTCTTTTGAGATCGGGTCAGAACTCTTGCATATCATGATTCATTTGGTTTATCTTGAACTATAATCACATTGCAATATTCTAAGTGTGAAGGTTCAATCATATTGATAACGTTGTCTTGGCTGGCATAAGTATAGTTGACTTTAGCACCTCCTTTGGTTTTTGATGAATCACCTTGTTCGTAAACAGGTAAAGGATCTTTGAATGCTTTGTGATTAGCGTTGGTCGGGTGATTTCCAACAATGATTTTACCAGTGTCTATGAGATCTTGAATCTCATGTTTTAGTTTCATGCAATTATTTATGTTATGACCCTTTTTCCGATGAAAGTCACAGTATTCATTTTCTCTCCACCATCTTGGTTTGACTTCTGGATCGTATGGTCTGGAGTTATTTGGTAGTGTTATCAGGTTGTTTGCCAATAGAGTCTTGAAAGCAGATTCATATGATTTATTGAGAGGAGTGAAATCACGCTTAGGTTTAGAGAGCCAAGGTTTCTCTTTGAACCATTCTTTTTTCTTAGGAGTATTCTCTACTGTAGTTTCAACAGCTTTGAGTGCTTGTGTACCACTAGCCAAGTTGAATATTGTGGGCTGTGGGGTGGTTTTAACAGTATCTACTACTCCGTCATTAACAACATTCTTGTTGTTGTCCTTGCCAAATTTCCAATACTTGCTCTTCTCTTTAGAGCTAGATCCTGGTTGTGTTTCCCTCCAAGGTGAAATATCCCCTTTTTTGATGAGCACATCTTCCATTTGAATGGCGTTGTCTACCATCCTATTAAATGATGGGTGTACTTGCATTTGGATACTATATTTCAATTCTGGGACCAAGTTATTGACAAATATATCCATCTTCTCAGAGTTTGGGATAGGTCATGGATACCTAGAGAACATCCTTCTCCAACGCTGGAGGAAAGTGAGAAAAGGTTCTCCCGTCTTCTGTTTAGTATTGCAAAGATCGATCATAGTCACAGGATGTCGAATTTTGTATGAGTATTGTTGCAAGAATAGTTGGAATAATTCTTCAAATGATTTTATTCCTTGAGGTAGACTTGAGAACCATTCCATGGCTTGTCCCCCCAGACTCCTCAGGAAAAGACGCATGAGATAGGTGTGATCGTGCATGAATTCCATATAGGCAGTACAAAACTCTCTGACATGCTCTTGGGGATCTGAGATACCATCACATTTGTCAAATTTTGGGATTTCAATTCGTGAAGGAAAGGAGGCATGTATAGATTCTTGTCAAACGGAACTGGGAATATTGTCTCTAGGGAATATTGCTTTGGGGATTTATCCTTATTCTTCAATTCCATGATCTCAGTTTTCAAGGCTAGTAGTTGTTTGTGTACTGCAAGGATAGGTGAATCTTCCTTTTTGGTGACAAGTGTCTGAATATCATATCCAACAGGAAGTTTGGCACCTTGTCTTGCTAATCTTAAGATATAGTCTTCCTTCTCTCTAGCTAGGATAGCATTCATCACTTTTCTAAAGTCTTTGTCCTTTTGCAAGTCAAGAATTTCTTTTTCAGAAGGTTCAGCGTCTTGATCAACATCACTGGAGGAGGAATCATCACTCCCGTTAACATTAGTATTGTCCTCATTTTTGCTACCATATATCATCTCATATACAGGAGGAGGTCGAGGTTCTTCAAAAATCGGTATTCCTGATGACGAAGGCATGTCAGTGAGTGGGTCTTCCTGATAAAATGGATTATGTTGGTATGTGAAGACTGGTTCCTTGCATTTGGCTTCTTTCTTACTGGAACTCCTAGTTTGTATAGGCATCTTTATGGATTAGTGTGATCCAAGCTTGTTTTTGATGCAGAGGTCAAGATCAATTTCAGTGCTAGTTTGTTCGATTTAAGTATTGTTTGAGAGAAACAACTGAGATTTAGTCTGGTTTCAGGAAAGATCTATCCTGTCTAAGACATTTACCTGGGTTGATTCTAAAATAGTAACTAAGATTCAGTCTGATTCAAGAATGATATATCCTATGTAAGACATTATCTAAGTGACTTGAGTTTGATAAGTAGTTTGATTTGAACTAGCTGAAGGGTGATTGACCAAATCATGCAACAAAAAATGGCAGAGGTACACTATCTTGATCTGTTTTATGCTTAGGAAAATGATAACCAGTATTATGTTCATTGTAAGTTGTTTTTAGGCAAGTTTGATTGTTCTATTTGACAAAACCAGAGACTCGTACGACATGATTTTCTGGACTGGATGACAATTTAGCAGTTACAGGACGACAATAGTTCTGTTTCATATGAGTTGCTGCCTTGTACCATACGAATGATGGGCATGTGCAGGATGACAAAAGACTGAGGTTGATTATGCCTCATACAAGACAGAATACAGTGCAGGATGATGAATGATTTAGACTCGTACGACAGAGAATCTGCTATAAGACAACAATTGAGTAGATTCATATGACATAGGACTGGTGTAGCACGATAATTTAGCAGACTCGTACAACTTTTCACAGGGTAGAGACTAAAATTTTGAGTTTTCTAACTGCTAAGTATGACAAATTTTGAGATGGACTGATTTTTAACCAGGATATACTAGTTTCTGACACAGACAAAGTTTTGACTTAAGATGGACTAGTTTCTTACACGGATAGAGTTTTGACTCAAGATGGACTAGTTTCTGACACGAACAGAGTTTCAACTTAAGATGGACTAGTTTCTGACACAGACAGAGTTTTGACTCAAGATGGACTAGTTTCTGACATGGACAGAGTTTTGACTCACTGAGTTTGTTTCTTGTCTTCTCCGATTTTTTGTATTCCAGTTTTTTGTTTCAAGGATGAAAACTCATAAAACAAGTAGTATGTAATAGTGACTCCAATCACAGCATGCAAACCCTAAGGAATTTGGTGAGGCAAGAAAACCTTTGCTTGTAGACTCGGGTACACACCTAATAGCTAATCAGAATACGGCCGCTGAGTCTCACGCAATGGATTCTCAATGCCGTATTATCCGACTCCAAACGCTAATGGGGGCACAAAATGACAAGTATCTTGGGAGAGTTACTATCTCTCTTGCATAAAGATTATCTCCCTTTTGGAGGTGAACCGGGTAGCTTCTAATTTTAATTGGATTTAGTCAGGGGTCCGTTCGGTGCGTCGAGGTATAAACTCAATTAAGAGGTCTCCCAGCCTTGAAAACCAAGGTTTCATATACCTGAAGGTACGAAGGAGAGCTATTCCCGAGCACTGCCGTTGACTTGATTTTCATCAAATCACATTTATTTTATAGTGGGTTGGAGTACTTGGCGTTTAATCGTTCCCACTTAGGTCGTTCCCCTCTCACCAGCCCTAAATGCTATAGAGTTATTAGCTCCTCGGGAGGGCAGGCCTACTAAAGATGTTGCAATCAATCTTAAGAAAGCACTTCAAGGGTGTGTATTTTTTATTGTCTAAAAGAAGACAAGAGCATACTCTCCTACCTCTCAGATTTTTCTAAAACACGAAAGACAGATTTTGTTCATTAACCAGATAGCAAGTTAGGTGCCTAAAAATGAATTTAAAGAATACATGATGTTTAGTCGATTCTCCTTAGGCAACCTGCAAAGACAACGAATCAGTAGTCATATTGTCTTTGTGCAACAAGCATATTCTTTGACAAGCATTCTGCAAAAACTAGTTAGGCTGTGAAAAATTCAGAGACAAACAGATAAACAATCAGGGTCAGTCGTCAGAATAATCAGAAAATGATAAAATCATGAAATTTGCCTTTTTACCAGAGAATACAGAATCGTACGACAGAGTCTCAACTCGTACGAGATAGGATTTAGTATGGCACGAAAGAAGATTGCTGATGATGTCTGCTTGTACGATAGAGGATCTATGCTCATATGACAGAAGATATACTAGTACGATAGGATATGGAAATTCGTGCGACACCTGCAGTTTATCGTTCAGGCCTATGGGAATTGTCGTACGAGATGTATGGATGAAAAACTGAAAAAACTTGAAAAATAACAAAAATAAAAAAAATCAATCTTGGAGGCCGAAAAAGAAGTAGTCTTCGGTCCCATGGTGGGTGCCAGAAATGTGTGTGTGAACAAGTGAACCTGTAACTGCAAGCATAACACTTCAATTAAGTCATTATATGCATGGTTAGTAATCAATAATCAATAAAAATAAATTATAGCAAAGCGACCCATTGCCTTCTACAAGATGCGAGTATAGGATTGCTCTCAGTTTGTTATAAGCAAATACCAGTGACTAGACTACACCAAGATGAAGGATTTAATCTATATGATATTAAGCTATGTGGATGTAAAAAATGGATGAATAATTCAAGCAAAAAAAAATCACTTCAAGCAATAATGGGTGCAAGCAATAATGGATGTAAGATGGATGCAAATAATCTAAAAAAAAGCAATAATAATCAATCAATGACTCCAGAGCAAAATCAGCATAATAATGACGTATTCTCAAAAATCTCTGGGGTGAATTGGAATGAGAGCTAATGACTAAATTTATAGGTGATTACAGAAAGATGATAAAAAAGCTCAATTTATGATTAATTGAAATAATTGAGAAATCAGGTTGAGTTAACCTTGAGATAGATTCCAATTATAGTTCAATTGAAATGCATTCGAATTAGAAGTCCAAGTTGCATTTGGAAAATAATAAATCAATTCCATGCATTTGTGATAAAAATAGATAATTCTTCAATTTAATCAAGAAAAGAGTCTTTTTAATGCAACTGAACTTCTTTTTCTGAAAAGCTTTGAGTTCCAATTTAAGAGAATAATCAATAATTCAATTGATTGCTTTTTTGATTTCAAGTTCTCAATTTAGAAAAAAGAAATAATATCTCAAGTTTGATTTCTCTCTCAATTCAATTCTTTTATTTAATTTTCAATTCAACTCTTTGTTTTGTAATAAATTCTTCTTTTTGTAGCAAATTAATTCTTTTTTGCATGATTGAATGACAAATTTATTAATTAATTAAATATGCAAAGATATTTAATAAATTAAAATAGGATAATTGATCAAAATGAATATTCTTGGAATGATTCAATTAATTAAATAAATATTTAATTAATATTGGGTAATTGATTTTGCCATGTGATATTTGATAATTAAAGAATTAATTATGTGCTCAAGATTGATTTAATTGCCTTTTGGTTAGGACCTTGGTGATGTTGTCAAGATTAGGGGCCCATGGTTTAGATGACCATTTTTAGGGTATTACAGTTTGGAGAGCTCATTTGGCATTATGTATATTGATTAAATTTCCTTTGGTGAAACCCTTGTGGTTTGGGAGTTGAACTTAGTTCATCTTAGCCTTCTTGAAGACGGAAACCCTTAGAGAAGATTAGCCATGGTGGTCAAAGATCCTCCTTGGTTAATGAGGTGTAATTCTTTTAGAATCATGAATTGTGAGGAAAGGAAATTGTAGGTCCAATTGAAGGTTTTATCATGAAGTCTTGCAAGCAAGATGATTTGTTTGAGTTTTGTGCTTGAGGTGATTGCTCATTTTGGGCTGCTTGTTAATTTTGGATTAATGGATACATCTTGAATAATATATTTCTTATTTGGATGGGCGAGGTAGTTTAAGGATTCATTGGGAACTTTAGTTTATCTTTTCAAGTCATCAGCTCTTTAGTAGCTAGGTGTTGAATGTTGAATGGAATTAAGGCATTGGGTATTCATCTCTTTTCTAGGCATGTGATTAGTCCCTTGCATGTAGTGAATATTGGCATTATTGGAAAAGCAATTGTGAGACTTAACAGTCCTTGGTTAGGCATGAACATCTGAGTAGTTTGTAAAAGTATTGGGTAGTGTTAAAACTTTTTGCTGGTTGGCACAGGGATTGGGATTGATATATGGGCATGGATACTCATCTAGGCATGGTGTTAGCCCTTAAGGCTAGTGTAATATTCCATATTGGCTAAGTGAAGACATCAAGTTTGGTGTGAAGTATTCCTCTGTTTGCTGGGCATTAACATCTCTTATGGAACTGTGTGTTGTCCATTAATATTTGGTGACTATCTATTGGCAACCTGCATGGATATATCTTCCATTGTCGAATATAAAAAATGTATGGCATGGGTTTGTAGTTTTCTAGTGCATAGTTGAATGTCATTATAACCTATTTGGTGAGTCCAAATGCTATTAACAACGGTTGTGGTTTTAGTGGAGCCATGAAAATTAACAATAAGGTGTTTACCAAAATATTATTGGTGCATTTACTTGTTGGGCATTTATGTAGAATTTTGCAGCCGTGGCTGCATAGCACAAGATAGATCTAGCTAGGAAAATAAAAACAAAACTTGCAGATCTAATGCACATAAGAAAAAGAAAGAGCGGCTAAGATAATGAAATTGTATTAATTCATTGATATCTTTACAATTACGAAATATGCAGATTTATACAAAGATAACCACCATAGACCACTGCAAGTAATTTCCTGGAAATTATGGAGGAAACAAGGGCAGAGAAACCACATTAATAATATTGGCGATGAAAGAGGTAGAGCATGCACCATTTGTTTTAACAATGTAGAATGCATGCACTATTATTGTCCATAAATCATGACAAGAACATAATGAGAACGGTTTGAAAGTTGGGCTAACACAACCGTAGTTGGAGTTAACATTACTCCAACACCCCCCTTAATTCCAACTAAGGAGAAATAAACCTAATGAAAGGAAACAGGAAAGAGGGAAACCCCAATGAGAACAAACCCCCCCCCCCCTCAAAATTTACACTAACTCTGCATGATACCTAATATGTTACAATGTCTTGCAACCAAAAATCTCGCATAAAACTGCCTATCTGTTCCTCCACAAAGAAGAGAAAGAATGTCAATACAGAACGTAGCATAGCGAATGTTGTAGTAGGTTCCCCTGCAACAAATGATGCCTCTTCCTTTTGGAAGATAGAAACCTCGAGTTGTCAAACTGCTAAATTACCACTCAAGTGAAATGTATGAAGGAACCAAGATGAATGGTTCTGAAAAATACTCATGTTTCTCCAATCCGATGCTGAACTGTGACTCTGCCATATAAGATTCCATAATGGTGACCACTGAAGTGTGAGATTTGTTCGCATGTGAATCAAGATGTGTCAAGATAGTAACATGGAGTGATTGAGAGAAAACAAGAGAATCCAAATCAAAAGAAGATGCAACTTGATGTGAGGTAACATCAGAGAGAAGACATGTGTCCTCAAAATTTTCATCATGATCAGAGAGAGATTCAACAAACAAATGATAATTGTCTTATAGGATGATATCTCGCTCATCAAGAGAACAAGAATGAACCTGTTGAAAAGAATCTGAAGTAGCATTCGAAGAAGTCAAGATCTCTATCAAACTTGTAGGTGAAGGTGAAGGTACATCAAATGTTTTCATAGGTGGAAAAGGAGCAGCTTGAGATTCACGGGCATTATTCTAACTATAGAAAAAAGCTGCAATTGTTGATGAAAAAGAACGGCAAATGAATCCACACTGCAATAGGATTGTATCAGAATCATAGAAACCACTGCATGAGTACCTCTGGGATACTTTGAAAATGCAGTTGTACATATTCTGCATTGCTCAAATGGATGAACAGATAGGTACACAATCTTTGAATATAGAAACTGATCATTTGAAGATAGGAAGATATGAATCTGCAGAAATGTGCTTCAAATTGAAGAACCACAAAGATGACCTCCGGTTGGGATGATGCCATTGTATATCCATTGCTCAATAATGTCCCACTAGAAATAAACTCTGGAAGCACTTGAGGATTTGACTCTGGAATCTCATGTACTCGGGAACCCTACTAGAAAGAATCTCTAGGAGCAAACAAAGTTGCAACATTGGAATCTCATGTAGACATGAATTTTAAGCAAGCAAAATAACACTTTTGACTATCAATTGGAGGAAGAGTGCATAGCAACTTTAATCTTCTATTTTATTCAGGAAACTTATTGAAAGAAACCTATACTAAATGCATTAAGAAAAAACCCCATATAAACTTTCTAAAGTCCATTTTTTTTTACAAAGCCCCTAATTTTCTAGATCTTTGTCATGCAGTGCTTGCAAAGCACATATAAGTTTTAAAGAATCAATATAGGAAAAAAAATAAGGAGCATGCAAAAAATAGGGGAAGAATATGCATGCATCTAGAAAAGGAGGTCTACATCAGCTTCCATGGTAATGCTAATCTTCATAAATCTGCCTACAAATAATCGTGTTTAGCTTCTTCTTCCTAGCAATCTAGCTCTGATACCATGTATAATTTTGCACCTGTGGCTGCATAGCACAGGATAGATCTAGCTAGGATAATAAAAACAAAACTTGCAGATCTAATGCACATAAGAAAAAGAAAGAGCAACTAAGAAAATGAAATTGTATTAATTCATTGATGTTTTTACAACTACAAAATATGCAGATTTATATAAAGATAACCACCATAGACCACTACAAGTAATTTCCTAGAAATTACAGAGGAAACAAGGGCAGAGCAACCACATTAACAATATTGGTGGTGAAAGAGGTAGAGCATGCACCGTTTGTTTTAACAATGTAAAATGTATGCACTATTATTGTCCATAAATCACGATAGGATTAGAATGAGAACGGTTTGAAAGTTGGGCTAACATGGCCTTAGTTGGAGTTAACATTACTCCAACAATTTAGAGTTGGGTTTGTGCTAATTCTCTCACTAAATTAGTGGCATGCAAGGTCATTTATATGTGCTGTAGCAATTGGAAATTTGCTAGGATTGGTGTATAGTTTACATGGAGGCTAGTATATATATTATGCCAAATTGGTGGGCTTTGAATGGAAAATGGTGTTGGGAGGTTCAATGTTGCTTCCATAATAGTGTGAGTACAATGGATAATGATGAGTTTAGCCAGTTGGACAAAAGAGAGTCATCTTGGTGTAGAAAACAAGTGTAGACCTGTTCCTGAGCATTGGGTATCAAGTTTCGAGAACACGATAAATTGATGGAGTTGAATATACAGTGCTTCCATACATGAGTTTGGCTCTTGGAAAGGTCAGGATTATGTTTTATCTATCCTTGTACTCTGTTGTAGTTTACAACAGTTTGTTGTACTTGCATTTGCTATAAATCAGTTTTTTGAATTGAAAATATTGTATCCAATTTTATTGTTATGAATTTTATCAATTTGTGAACTTGTATGAAACTATTATAAGATTGAATCCATAAATATGAACACCAAACTATACCCTTACATATACATGCAAACTCCTTAACAAATTGGATGCAAAGTTGGGAAAAATTCAGTACAGGATTTTATAGCCTACTGAAGATATTGCTAACCATAAGTGTTGTGCTTGTGAGATTTGGAGAAGGGAAAGGGAAATTGTTGGATGAGTAGGTGAAATTCATTTGGTTTCAATTATTGTTGTCATTAGGTTAATACTCCATTGATGCATGTGCTTGACATGCATGTGATTTGGGTGAAAAATAGGTGGTTGACATTTGTATTTGAAAAGCATGAGAGGTACAAATGAGTGGGCAGCCGTTGAAGGCTCATGAGTGGCATGTCGACTTAAGCAAGTGGGAGGAGCATACCAAGAGATTTTTCTCCCCCACACTTTTGCATCCAATTAATAAGAATCGTGTTTGCATTGTAGGATTAGGAGGATTGATGGTCAATGAACTTTCTATTTGATAAGGGCCTTGGGTGCCATTGAAATTCTTGCTTTATTAACAAGGAATATTCTTCTTTGCAATGAACTTGCCTAAAGGTGTAATACCTAGGTATGTCATGACCCCTTCTATTGAGAATTTCTCCCAGGCTTTGAGAAGGGGATATGCACTAAAGTATTCTCTTTATTTGATCAATAGGGACCACTAAAAATGCACAACACATTTGAGATATACTTTGCATTATTTTATGCCAATATTAGAATTTTTCCTTTTTATTTTTTTCTAAACCTAGTTTTAGAGCTCCATAAAACCTAACAAACACTTTTAATTAATTTTTCAAAAAGCACACCTATGCTATCCTAGAGCTGGTTTCAATGGAAAGAGCAAAAAATGATCTAGATAAAACTTTAGGTAACATTGCCATGGATAAGAAAGTGTCGATGTTTTGAGACCACTAAGAATTTGTCGAAAAGGAAATGATTTTTTTTGCAAAGAGTAATATTACAATATAAACATCTCATTCAAATGCATGACCTTCACTACTCCCTTTTCTTCATTATTATAGTAGGTTCATCCAAGAGCTGCTAAGAATAAGCTCATCGCTTCCATTTAAATTATTTAGAGAAAAGGTGGTAATGCTAATTCACCCCTAGAAGTTCGTCAAGAAATTAGATACTGCTAAGGTGACCAAAAGTCTAAAAGTATATGTGGATCTCTATTCAGTACCATGTTCACACAAAAATAATATATTGGAGAGATAAGAAGGTTAGTTAAAACGTGGTTGAAGGTACATGGAGCAAGTATTTTATGTGAAAGGATTGAAAAGTTTGCATTAGCAAAGCATTCCATTCACTATCAGCACTACATATGTGTTGAAGATGCATGTTGATTACAAACATGTATTGAAAGTGCACAAAGTTTGAGAAGAGACTGGAATTAAGAAAATTCCAAATAATATGAATAGAGAATATGTGCTTATACTCTTGGAAGTCTCCACTACCAGTAATTAAAAAATAAAACAAGGGAATTGAGGTCACAAATGAGATCTTTATATTGTAATAATATGCTATGTGAAATAAAAATAATTTCTCTTGTTGATGGGTTTTGTAGGTGTTCCTCAAAGTGTTGATGTATTTTGATTCATATGACAATGTTTATATAAGTTTCATTAGTAACCAAACAAAGTGCATCCATGTCATATGCAATGCTTTGAATCAATTGCAACACATTTGCTCTCCAAATTTTCATTTCTTATAAAATTACCTTTGATTTGTTTTCCCATGATTCGATCTTCCCACAATAAACTATCCTTGTGAATGGTAAATAATTCCCTAGCCATTTCCTTTCTTTTCAAACCCATCAAACTTTTGATTGGTGTTCCATAGGGACACATCTCTTGGATCTAATTAATGTCTTGAATGTTTTGGGGACTTGGATACTTGAGGGGACATCTCTTCTTTTCCCTCCTTAAAATTTTGGGAATGTAATTCGAGAAATCCCCAAAAAAGTGGGACACCCCTTTTTTCAGTCCTTTTGAGGCTTTCTTGTCATTTTTCCTGGCCATCCAAATTGAACATCTTGATGCCCTCTAATCATCATCAAGACTTAAGGGTTCCCCCACATCAAATGCATAGAAAACAACATAAAGGAAACAAAAATAATCTAAAATGAATAAAATCTGAAAGAGGGGCCCACCAAGGTCCCCAAACCCACAAAACAATCAAAATCCATGCACATTGTTGTTTTACATTCACCAAAAGAGGAGGAAAAGAGAAGAAGAGGTGAAAATTTCAAGATATAAGTCCACTGATGACTTTGATTTCATTTTTTTGGGCATCTCTCAATATAATTCATGTTCCATATAATATCTATGATAATTGGTCATTTATATGGATTATGGAATCAGTGAATTGTTATTTTACATTTTAGAATTTTATCTTCTTCTGGTTTGTTATTTTTGTTATTTTGGTCGAGTGATGTCTTTGAAAGTCAAATATTAATTTAATGTATTATTTTAATAGATGTCTCCTTTCTTGTACCCTGTTTGAAACTTGATGATTGTGTTTCATAATACCCATTTTTTGTCATAAATTTTCCAATTAATTGTGATAGTGTCAAATTTAAATCCACGTTAATAGTCGCCCCAAGATGAGTGGTAATGGTGTGTCATGTCTTTGTACTGTTTTTCAAACTAAGAAGTTTTTGTAGATCATGCATGGTTGCATGTGTTCCAAGATTCAAGATAAATAAGTTATGGCGCATGTGTTGCACCATAACCAAGAAAGGTCATGGGGGGCGACGTGAGAAGCAAGATCTGAAAACATAGTTATTTCATTAGCGAGTACCACTTGCTTGGATTGTTAAACATCAAAAGATGGCAGGGATGATGAACACTCTTATGCATATGTTCCAAGATTCAAGATAAATAAGTTATAGATGATGGTGGCTTTGATTTGGAGCTGCCACAACATGTATTGGTGTATGGAAGAAAAGAAAAGAAATCTAAGTACATTCTTTTAAGGTGATAACAATTTTAGCAAGAATACAATTGAACTCAAATCATGGCAAAGACAAAGTTGTCGGTCCGGATTTGGGCTCGAGTTTGGGATTGAGGGTTCGGTTCGCAAATTTGGTTAAAATGTTTTTTGGGGTTAGGTTCGTCCATACAAAAATGTATAAAATTATATATACATAATTAATTCATTTATATTTAATATTTATTATTAATATATAAATGTAATATATGAAATATAAAAATATATTTTAAAAATTAATTTATTAATATTGATATTTAAATATAAAATACGAATTATATAAATATATTAATATAAAATATATAATTATTAATATTAAACATATGATGATAAGTAGAGAGCCATAATCAATCAATACAATATAGACATTGCCTTTTATCTAATTGGTGTCGAAGAATCCAAGCTTCAAGCTCAGTGAGGAAGCGACAAGAATACTGCCTATCTGACACATGTGAAGATGTGGCTTAAAGACCATGATGGAGTACTTACATTTGCTTTTGAAGGATTTTTATGGCATGTTGATAAAACCAATGATTTTAAGTCCAAGTTTATGAACAAGGGAAGTCCATCAAAATGACAAATGAAGAAATTTGGTCTAGTTCAACGAGCTTGAAGGAGGGTAACATGAAAAGGCTCTCTAGAAGATTGATGTTGATACGAGAACATGTGCAAAATGGAGGAAAGAGACTTGCACACACACAATCTCATGACAAAATGAAGAAAAAATGTCAAAATTCATGGGGGGGTTCTATCGAGTTCGTCTGGGATGAACCCACAGGTCAAATAATGAGCCTTGGTTGCACCCACATCGGTTCAAACCGAGACCATAAAATGGGACCGGTAAGCTTGTGGCAAGAGATCATTTATCTGCAGCTAGTCACAAAAAGGAATCACACTGATAAGAAAGATTAAAAGGTGCAATTTTTACAAGTCAAGGTTAAAGGAAATAATGCCATAACAGATTATCAGAAAAGAGAAAAGATCATTTCCAAGTCATCATTAAAATATGGTGGCCAACATAAGAAATTTCACCCATGAGAAAGTACAGAAAATCAACCTTTGGAAAGTTTTGTTAACTTTGAAACTATTTGGTCAATTAGAGAAAATCTTCCTTAGTTGGAACACAACATAGCAGCACACTTTTCATAATTTTTTGCTTTTTCTAAATTTTGTGGCCAGCATGAGGAAAACATGTTCGAGACAAAAAGATAATGCACAAGGAAAGGGCAAAAACCAAGTCGGCAGATTTTTCAAAACATGAAAATCTAGTGAACTATGTGTAGTCACATAAATCTGTCCACTTAATTAAATGAATATTTAATATTTATTTGATTATTTAACCATCAATTAATAATTAATTAAATTAATATATTTAATTAATTCATCTTAACCCTCTTCTCCTATTAATTAAATAAATTAATCAATTTATTTGATTTAATTCACTTAACAAATTCAGACAATTAATTAAATAAATAAATCATATTTATTTAATTAAATATTCTCTCACATTTAAATAAATAAATATTTATTTAAATGCCCCAAATCCCACCTCTCACATTTAAATAAATTAACATTTATTTAAATCACCTTTATCCTCAACCCACTTGTATTTTCCTACAAATGCAAGTTGCACAACTATTTTAAATAAATCATTTATTTAAATCACCTTTATCCTCCACCCACTTGCATTTTCCTACAATTGCAATTTGCACAACTATTTTAAATAAATCATTTATTTAAATCACCTTTATCCTCCACCCACTTGCATTTTCCTACAAATGCAAGTTGCACAACTATTTTAAATAATTTTTTTTTTTAATTTAAAATCCTATTTATCCTCACCCACTTGAAACCTTTAATGGTTTCCCTTAAAGTCTTCAAACTTAATGGCTTCCTTCTAGAGTCTTCTCAAACCTTTAATGGTTTCCCTTAAAGTCTTCAAGCATTTAATGCTTTATCTTCCTTTTTCTCATTTAAATAAATTAATATTTATTTGAATATTTACCCAAATGCAAATTACACCATTTAATTGAAATAAATGATTTTATTTTAATTGAAAATATCAAAATTCCTCCCACTTGCATTTTCCTACAAAATCCACTTGCATGCCTAAACCCCTTCTAGATTCTTCTAAACCCTTCCTAATTAACCTAATCCATCCCCTAAATATTGTCACATTCCTAAGCAAATTGGAGTCACTTCTCAAAGACTCCAAATTCTTTGAAAAGCAATTAATGTTTTGTGTGTTCAACAAATTAACCTCTAAAGTCTTCCAAACCACTTAGGGCTCTTACATGACCATTAATGGTTAATTCCACTTGCACCCCCGGTTAAGGACTTTGACCCCAAACTTAACCCTCATGTAACCCATGTGTCTCTTCAAAGCATTTATTTCTTTGACTAGGGTAACCATCATGTCCCCTTAAGCATTTAATGCTCCTTATCTCTCCTCTCAAGCCTCCTCATGGTGACACTTGTCAACATGGGATTGGGTTGAA
The DNA here is from genome assembly GCF_030272615.1 of Cryptomeria japonica. Lineage (NCBI taxonomy): Eukaryota > Viridiplantae > Streptophyta > Pinopsida > Cupressales > Cupressaceae > Cryptomeria > Cryptomeria japonica. The sequence continues at coordinate 370,261,361 of NC_081406.1, read as the reverse complement.
AGTCTCACATGGATTGAATATCTTTCAATCTTAACCCTTGTTAAGATTGCTCAATGTTAACCCTTCATTTCCCCATTTCTTCTATAAATAGAACCCTTTTCTCAAGCAAAGAAGGAAGCATTAGAGTATTGTTGTTATACTGGTATTAGCATAGAGCTTTTTCATAGCATCACTATCTACACTTGCATAGCATTTGCTTATCATATTCAACCATCTTGAATTTCCATATGGCATCCATGGCTAGTGCTAAAAGATGAGAGCTACACTCATTTGGGACTTGGAGAGCAGAGGAACAAGGGAGGAGCAACTATGAGCATCTTGACTAGCTATTTTATTCTATGTTTATATGCTTTCTATTTCATGCTTAATATCTCTCTTGATATGCCTGTTTAGGATAATCTTTTGTTGCTAACACTAACGTTTGTTTCTTGTGCTCTTATGTGTGTTGCCATCAAACATATTTTCTAATCCTTTTTGCAGAGCATCATTTGGTGAATCTGACGCGAATCAAAGAGCAATCATTTTGAATACTACTAACTTTTGAATGCTTTAACTGACACATAGGTCATTCTCTTGCGCTTTTGTTCTCAGTTTAGCGCCTTCGCAAATTGACACTTTAGCACTATTGTCTATACTGTTGCTCTTTTGTATTAAATAGTGCTTCTGTTTTCACATAGAGTAGAGCTATTGTAACAAAGAGTTGTAAGAAAATTCCTTGTAACCGAAAACCAATATTTTTAGGCTTGTAGAAGCCCACCAAAACATGCGGACTTTTCTAACTAATTATCTTTTGTGCAAGTTTTAACTAACCCCTACAATAGGATTTTTTTTTTAGCAATTTTAGCTTACGAAATAAATTTGTTCATATTGCTAACTTTGTCTTTAAAGTTAGGATAAAATAAATTCATTTTCCTTTTGGGTTAAAATCAACTACACTTTCATTTGGAGTTTTAAAAAGAACCACATCTTTCGTTTGGAGCTCTAAAAAAGAATCACACTTGTTCAAAGTTAAAAAGAATCACAAAAACAAACACACAAAATTATTTTTTTGCAAAGTTAGGAACAAATTCTTTTGGTGCTTAAAATCAACAGGGCAAATTTTATTTCTTGCATCAAACTAAAATTCACAATCAACACTTCATTTTGTGCAAGTTAAAAAGAATCCCCGATTTGTCAAAGTTGTTCTCAAATCGATTTACTTCAAGCAAAACATGCTCTTAATTTAGTTGACCAAGATTTCCAATTTCTAGATTACAACACATTTTCCCATTGAAGGATAAAAAGAACACCATGACTATTGGAGCAACATCTCCAAATAGTTAGATCACATTGCAAATGATGAGTTAAAAAGAACAAGTATCTTTTGTGTTTGGCACGCTTGTGCAAAGTTTGCCAAGTGGTCCTACTTCTAACACACACTATCCTCTCCCTTGGCTTTCGTGGTCCTAGGTGCAAGAGAAAAGTGTTAGTAACACTCAAAGTTTATATTTTTAAGAGAGGCTTGCCAAGAGACACATCACTCTTGGGAACGACCTCGTGCGGTAAATCCTTCGAGCCGCTATAGAAATCAGATGAGAGTGAAAGTTGTAGCCTTGGGTATAGTTGTTCCTATAGTGTAACTTGCCGAAAGGAAAAATGGGCCCCACCACAAGTTACAAGGCTCTTAAGTGAGTCACTGCAGAATGAACTTATGTCCAAAAACATCAAACATTACTAAACACCTTTAAGTAGTAGCCCACCCGTTCTATTGATTGAGAATATTTGAGATATAATTCAGTGCAAGAGCATAGATGGTTTTGCTCCCAAGATACTCACCATACATATTTCCTTGAGTAGAAACATAGCTTTTTGAAAGGTCACTTGTGGCTTGATAAAAGTGGTGACTCCCCCATCATAGGGATAATCTATTTGTTATACTCATGCAAGACTTAGTATATCACATCCTTACCTGCCATGGCGGGATTCATAAGGTATGTAGTACCAAAGTCGAAGAAATATCAAGATGTGGGCTGAATTTATCACAACTGGCCATTTGACCTTAGGGATACAAAGTGTTTGAAGTGTTTTCGTGTTAGTCAAGACCAAGTACAAATTGAGCCGACTTCAGGCTTTGGAAAGAAAACACCTAAAATACATTTAAAAGGAAAGGGTCATAAAAAGTCCAAGGATTGGGTTGATCTAGACCCATACTCATTTGTGCCTCTAAGGCAACATTCTTGTGTTTGTGTGCTTGCTTTGTTTTCTTGTCAAAGAAACATCATAAAAATCCAAAAATCAACACAAGTGTTCATCCAACCAAGCATCTTTCAAAAACAACCAAAAGATCAAAAACAAAAAAAGAAAAGAATCAAACTTTATGACCATTCTTCACATCTTGAGAAAGAAGAATCATCATCAGAACATCAACTTGAAAAGAAGACCATTGAGCTCAAAGGCTTTGATCAAAAGGAAGAAATTCTTCTATCTAAATAGACAAATCTTTGTTTCCCATAGAGTTTTTCTACGTCACATGTGTCTCTACCTTCAAGGCAAAACAAATGAATTCGATTCAGAGTCATTGAACTGCAGAGATTTTATGCAATATAGAGCTTTGAGTTATCACAAAAACCAAGGAGGAAAGATTAATCCCAACTTTTTCCCAAACGTTTGTATCACATACAACATAGCTCAAGAAGTGCCACCAACGCTCGAAAGGGAAGAGGTAGAATTTGTTCCATTCGTGACACAAAGCTTTTATTAAAGTTAAAACATTTCATCCATTATCTCACTCATACATCATCACTTCATCATCAATCCATTCCAACTCTCAAAACATTAAGAGGTTCTTGTCCCAAGTTCTCTTTTTAGATATTGCTTGAATCAAACACATCACATCACTTTTTAGACTGTTTCTACATCTAGGATAAGCTCATCCTAAGAGACACATCTATGCAGGTTAAAACTAGTTCATGAGTGAATCCTCTCATTACTAGGTAGATTAAATCTGTAATACATCTCAGATTTCTCTACACCTTATCACATCAAACCTTATCAAAAACAAGCAAGCAATTCAAAGAAGGAATTTCGGTTACATCTACCTTAAAAGTGCTAGAGATCCACATACAACACAAATCACCAACCATCAATCTTTCATTTCATCAACAACTCATCATCATTTTCACTCAACTTCAACAAACACTTGTAAACAAAATGGCTCACACCCGATCACACTCAAGGCAACGAGAAGCAACAATTGAAGAAGAAGAGGACGAAAATCTCAATGAATTCCAAGAATCACTTGGAGGAAATGCGAATGATGAAAACCCAAGTACTCCTACTACTACAACAATAGAAAGGGCCCAGCATAACCCTCTCTTTAACAGACTTTTTGACGAAATACTGAGGTGCAATGCAGATGCTCACTTTTTAAAGCTTGCTCAAGAAGGAGCAAAACTCCCCTCTTACTTTGATCTTGCCCAATTAAGACAAGCATCGGAATGACAAAGTTGCCATGAAGAGGAAAGAGGTAGAGATCCCATCAAATATAACATTCCTTGAGGTAACCCACCACCTCCTCCTCCAAATGAAATGGAGATGTTGCGGCAACAAGTCGAGAATCTCACCCAACAACTTCATAGTGGTACCAAGACTAACCAATTCTCACTCAATGACATCTGTCCCTATCCTTTTGATAGGAATCTTTATATGCCACACTTTCCATGAGGATTCGAAACACCCAAATTCAAAAACTATAGAGGAAAGGGAGATCCTCGCGATCATGTCAGAGAATTTCATTCCGCTTGCCTCGAAGTGGCATATGAAGACACATACCTAATGCGACTTTTTCTCCAAAGCTTGGGAGGAGCAACCACATCATGGTTTTCCTGACTACTAGGTGGCATTAGAACATTTGAGGAACTCATCCAGAAGTTCCTAGCTCATTACTCTCATAACATTGAATGTGATATCACCATGGCTAATCTGTGCAACACTAAACAAAAACCAGGTGAACTATTCTCAGTATTCTTGCAACGATGGCGTCAAATGTCTAGCAGATGTTCTCTTCAGTTACCTGAACGAGAACTAGTGGAAATATTCATTTCCAACTTAAACGAAGAAATGGAATTTCACCTAGATGTCAAAGACACGGACTCTTTTAATGACATGATCACCAAGGTTTTGAAATGTGAGCGGGCCCTCATCAAGAAAGGACTTATCAAAATCTATAATGAACCAAAGGATGGTCCTTGCCCACGCTTCAATAGTGATAAACCAAGCTTCTGGAACAAAAACAAGAATATCGTCAATGATGGGGTTGTGGATGCCAGGACTATCAAAAGTGTACAACCTATGGTTCGGTTTGCAGGACAAAATTCTCCACCTCAGAATAACACAAATGTTCCTTCAAATCAAAGTCGCATCACATCTCATGATGAACCTAGACCTATTCAGCAAAAACAAAAATGAACATACACTCCCTTAGGGGAACCCATTGAAATAGTATTGCGACAACTCATTTCTCAAAATTTGGTCACTCTACCTAAAACATCAAACTATGAGCCTCAGGTCAAACCTGCATGGTGGAGAGATACTGAACATTGTGATTTCCACCAAGGGAGAGGACACAAGACAAGTAATTGTCACCGATTGAAAGATCTTATTCAGGATCTTATTGATTGAGGAGAAATTGAAATTGAAGGACATGAACCAAAAACAACAAACAATGATCATCTGATGTTCAAAAATCCACTTCCATCACAAGATCAAAGGGGTCCTTCCACTTCTAGGAGAGGCACTGATACCACTGATTATACACAGGCTGTGTATAATTATACTCTAAATCACTTGTATGATGCCAGTGAACAAGTTGCAACTATAACCATAAAAAATCCCAACTACAATTGCAATGTTGTTACATGTCGCGGCAAGGTTACCATAAAGGAAGCTCCATAAGGCACCACCTCCATACCAAAGCAGTACAATCTTGTGGAATAATTAGATAAAATGCCCATGCTTATATCCATTTTAGAGCTATTGCGCTTATCTTCATCTTATAAAACAATCTTGGATCAAGCTCTCCAAGAGGCGTCAGTCCCTTCAAACCTGAATACAGACCAATTTCAAGCCATGGTTGGAAGTCTAAAGTCATCACCTTGTCTCACTTTTTCTGAAAGTGACAACTCTTCCTTCCAACAACCTCATAACGCTTCGCTACACATTGCAGGCTTTATCAACCAGCATAGGATCAAGCGAGTCTTGATCGATAATGGAGCAGGCCTAAATATTTGTACACTATAGTTGGTCACAACATTGGGATATGCAATAGAATCAGTGGATCCTCGTAAGAAGATCACAATAAAAGCCTATGACGATGCGGAGCGTTCCTCTAAAGGAGCTGTGGTAAAACACATCATCTATCAGGTTCTGGACCTTCCTCTGCCATACAATCTATTGTTAGGAAGACCTTGGATACATGTCATGCAAGTCGTTCCATCTACCTACCATCAATGTATCAAGTTCCCACATAACAGTGTAGAGATCACAATCCTGGGCAATGCAAATCCCTTTGCATATTGTCATAATATCAACCATCAACCAGAGATTACCATTCCTAATAATAGAGAAGCCATTTCCTCCACATCATACATAAGTCCAGCCTCTCTTACCAGTTCAAACACCACTATACCCAAGCAAGAAAAGCTTAAGAAGAAAATAGCAGAGGAAGGTCCTGGGGAATACAACTTAAGTCAACTCTTTTGTGTGGGACAAATTTCCACTTCTCCTAGAACACATGGTAAACCACAGCAGTTACTCCAGCAACCACTGATCATGCCAGCATGTGCTTTGACACCTTTCATCCTTGGAAAGAGTCAAGAAGAAGAAACCCAAGATGAGGACTTAGCGGAATGGATCTATAAAGATCCTATCACCACTGATATACCGCAAGCTACACTTCCTACGGATCAATATGGCAAAGGCCTCCTCATTATGCAAAGAATGGGGTATGATGGTCAGAGTGCTTTGGGATATTGCAAACAAGGATGACATGAACCACTGCTGCCGGAATTAAAGCTCAAGGATAATGTAGGCCTAGACTTTGAAAAGGAGATCTTTCCTAAGCTCAGATTCAAAGGAAAACCCAGCAAACCACTATATCAGCCTATTGCAAAGAGGACACCTTTTATTATCAGAGCAACATCAAACACCATCTCAACTATCCCACCGAGGCTCAAAATCCCAACACAACCATCTACAATACCAATCATCCCACCAAGAGAACTAGTAATCTCATCAACAACAACAATAAAAGCACCATTAGTAGCAGCAACTATATCAGAATTCATAGCAGTATATACAACACCAGTGGTTCCAGCAGAAGCAACAGAGTCAACATTACCGATACTACCCGTATCAAATTCATTGATCCCCATCATCCTTCCTGTAGCACCGATCATTTCATCTACAAAGGTACATCAACCAATCACACCTGCAATGTTTAACTCAAAGGACATCCCAGTATGGTATAGTAATCGGATGCTGGAAAGTGATTCGAAGATCGACTCACATGAATGGGAATTTGATTCCATCCAGCTTAATACTTCTAATGAGGAAGACACATCACTACCTCCACCATGCAAAGACATCCCTATTTATAGAGAAGCACAGACAAAGACTTCTTGGGTTCCTGAGCTGGAACATCTTCCACAAGCCCTACGTCTCATCCTATGCCTGATTCTGATAGGGAGAGTACCTTCAATGACCTTCACCACACTGTCTTAACCCTCACTGATACATCTAATGAACTTAACCTAATCGATGAAGTAATGCCCATTATCCATCCTGAACTCATCGAATGGAACCAACCAAATCCCCCATGTCTTGACCTCTTCCAAAATGATGAGGCCATCATTGACTTTTTGGAATTGAGGGATAACCTACCAAGCGGGGATCACAAAGCTGGATTTGCCATAGAACTAAATAGCACAGCATACTTTGGGGCGGATGCCAAACCTTTCAGCTGCAAAAATATAACAATAAAACATGGATCTTCCAGTGAAAACCACACCATGGCACTATTTGATTCAACAAAAGTAAAAAGAAAGAGTGTATCCAATGGTGAAAACCTTTTTGAGGTGCCTGAGGATGAAGGGTTTGACATTCTCCCCGATAGTACACAATAGGAACGATCAACGATTCTCATTGAGGAAACCAACGAATACAATGTGGGGACTCCTGAAAATCCTCACCTCATACATCTGGCATCTCTTCTCACTCCAGAGGAATGACCTAAATTTATAGAGTTCTTTCAAAAGCATTAGATCAACTTTGCATGGTCATATGCAGACATGCCTAGGCTTGATCCTGATTTAGTCATGCATCACCTCACCGTAGCAGAAGGAGCCAACCTGTCAAGCAGAAGCTTCGTAAGATGCATCCCCAGATTGCAATGCTAGTCAAAACAGAACTCAAGAAACTCCTAGATGTTGGTTTCATTAGACCAATTGATTATGCAGATTGGATCTCCAACATTGTGCCTGGCGAAAAACCAAAAGGGGGCATCCGCATTTGTACTGACTTTAGAGATCTAAACAAGGCATGTCCTAAGCATGACTCCCCCCTACCAAATATCGACATCATAGTCGACCTGATAGTAGGACATGCCATGCTTTCACTCATGGATGGCTTTTCAGGATACAATCAGATAAAGATCGCACCAGAGGATCAACATAAGACGACCTTCACATGTCCATGGGGCACATACTGCTGGAATGTAATGCCTTTTGGTCTAAAGAATGCAGGAGTGACCTATCAATGAGTAATGACTACTATCTTTCATGATATGATGCATACCATAATGGAAGATTATGTTGATGACTTACTGGCAAAATCACTCACAAGAGAAGGTCATTCGGACATATTAGAGAGAATCTTTGATAGACTGGAACAATATCATGTTCGACTCAACCCAAAGAAATGTGTCTTTGGAGTAACCTCCGGGAAACTTCTAGGATACATTGTCTCAAGCAAAGGAATTGAGGTCGATCCAGCAAAGGTCAAAGCAATCATGGAAATGCCACCACCAAAGAATATCAATCAGCTAAGGACATTACAAGGGCGGCTTCAATCCATCCGAAGATTCATTGCATAGTTGGCAGATAAATGTCACCCATTCACACACCTGCTACACAAGAACATCCGCTTTCGGTGGGATGTCAGATGCCAGCAAGCATTTCAGATGCTTAAAGATTATCTCATGAATACGCCATTGCTGATCCCACCAGATCCAAGTAGACCATTATTACTCTATATATCGGCAACAAGTACAACATTGAGTGTACTATTGGCACAACATAATGCAGAAGGGAAAGAGTGTGCTATTTACTACATTTCTCGTACACTGGTGGGCTATGAACTTAATTACACCCCTATTGAGCGAGCTTGCCTAGCAGTAATCCTGGCAGCCACTAAACTGAGGCACTATCTATTAACACACAAGGTACAACTCATTGCAAAGATTGATCCACTCAAGTATTTACTCAGCAAAGCAGCATTGATAGGCCGCTTGGCCAAATGGGTGATGATTCTAAGTGAATTTGACATCGAGTATGTAGACCGTAAAGCTATCAAAGGTCAAGTTATTGCAGATCAGTTGGATGATGCACCACTCATAGGCGATCATCCTCTCATTTCCAATTTTCCAGATGAAGAGATATTCATGATCACAATAGCACAACCATGGAAACTATACTTTGATGGTTCATACACTAAGCATGGCTTGGGTGCAGGCATTCTATTTATCACACCTCAAGTTGACAGCATCCCGAAGTCTTACAGGCTCACATTTTCATGCACTAACAACATAGCAGAATATGAGGCCTTGATCACAGGACTCAGGCTAGCCGTACAATGGAAATTACAAGAACTACAAGTATATGGTGACTCACAACTGGTCATTCGACAAGCAACTGATGAATATCAGACAAAGGATGATAAAATCATGCCATACAAGCAAATGGTGGACAATCTAAAGTCATCATTTACTACAATTTCCTTTGAGCAGATACCTAGAGATCAAAATCGAGCTGCTAACGCTATGGCTACCATCGCATCTCTCCTAGATCTTCCACAGAATTCAACACGCTACAAGTTCTTGGTAGAACAACTTTGGATTCCCGCTTATGATATTCCCGAATCCGAGATGATATGTCACCTTGTCGGTTCCGAATCCCCATGGTACGCTGAGTTCTACACCTATCTTCATGATCACACCCTTCCTCCCAACCAATCGAATAACCAGCGTAAAACCTTCATTTTCCAAACTGCTCGATATACCATTATTGCCGAAACCCTATACTGATGCAGTCTTGATAGTACTCTCCTTCGATGTCTGGAACAAGATGAGATAACAAAGGCCTTGGAAGAGGTACATGAAGGAATTTGTGGAACCCATGCAAGTGGTCCGTCACTAGCCAAGAAACTCCTGCGCAATGGATACTATTGGCCATCTATGGAAAAAGACTCATACTACTTTGTCAGAAAGTGCAAGAAATGCCAAGTTCATGGCGACCTGATACATGCACCAACACAAGAATTGCAACCAATCACAACACCATGGCCTATTTGTCAATGGGGTCTTGACCTTGTGGGTAAAATCCATCCATCTTCATCCAATGGCCATAAATTCATTATTACCACCACCAAATACTTCACAAAGTGGATCAAAGCTGTTCCACTTACCCAAGTCACCGGCAAGAAGATCGCCTCATTCATCCTCAATTACATCATCTGCCGGTATGGTGTACCCATGTCCATCATCACAGATAACGGTCTTCCTTTCAAAAATCAGGCTGTCCGTGAACTCTGTGAGAAATTTCACATCCAACACCGCTTTTCCACCCCCTATTACCCAGAAGGAAATGGTCAGGCTGAAGCATCGAATAAAAACATATTGAGAATCCTCAAGAAGACAGTCAACGATGTTGGTCGTGATTGGCATGTTTAATTGAATCCAGCACTATGGGCATATCGAACTAGCATTCGAGCCCCTATAGGCTCAACTCCCTACTAATTGGTCTATGGTGCTGAAGCTATCTTACCTATTGAGGTTGAGATACCATCACTACAGGTTTCCTTGCATAATCTGATCGATGATGAAGCATACAGAGTCTCATGCCTCCAGGACTTAGAGCTACTTCATGAGAAATGACAAGCTGCATACAACCACCTCAAAGCCTATCAACAGCGCATGAGTAGAAGCTATAATCATTGAGTTCGACCTCGTACATTTGAGGTAGGTGATCTTGTTCTTTGAGAGAATCCTCGTAATCAACCAAATAGAGGACATCAGGGAAAGTTTGATTCAAATTGGTTGGGTCCATATGTTATCACTACTGTATTTGGGTTTGGGGCATATCAGATTGCTACTTTAGAAGGAGAACCGCTAGCAGATCTGATCAATAGCATGCACCTCAAACTATTTTATACGTAAAGCTGTACAGAGTATCAAGCTCTCATACATACCAGAAAAACAATCCAAAAACATTTAGATAAATTTCTTGAAGAAAATATAAAAACATCAAAAAAGTAAAGAAAAATCATGCATCAAAACGGTGAACAACCACTCTAGTGGCACTTTGGATAAGTGCGATGGTGAAAGCCTGGCAAACAGGTGCCACTCGTAATAGCTATGGCTCCATTATCTTTCAGGCTTGTTGCAATCACATTCATTACATACACACATCCATCCATCTAAATCATGGCTTGTTATTGATCTGCACTAAAAAGAAAGTACTTCATGCGTCTTGCATCCTACTTTTTCATAGTCATGTCTAAATTGGGGGCAATGCCCTTACCCTCTTTTGATGGAAGTGGATTCTACATTATCTTGTGATTCGTTGGGTTCTTCTTGGAGAACTATCTCACAAAATACCAAAAACATTCAAAACAATCACCAAAATATCAAAAACATTGGAAATCAAATCAACAAAATCCAAAAACATTAGAAAACATCAAAAATCAATCAAAAACATGGCAACACATTGTACATACTCATCCGCATAGATACCAAACAAAACATTGTGATATACTCCACAAAATGACCACTTATCAATCGACCACACAATCAACTTCAACACTCAAAACTGTCTTCAACAAGGATGCATCCTTCCTTACCAAAACAATGACACGATGACATTTTCTTTGACAAAAAAATTCTGTTTACACTATCAAATACTTGGTTGATTTATGGGCTAGTTATTTATATCAAGTTCCTACAACATTGTTTGTGTATCTTCGGCGCATTATTCTGATGAAGTTCTGGGGCATGTACTAATGGTGTCTATGTGGGAAGTTCACTAAGCTATGTGATCATAGGCAAAAACACAGTTATAGATCACTACGGCTTGCTGACTACAGTGTATACCTCGACCATATGAGCATGAACCATTACCAAGGATCCATATTCTTTATTCTTTATATATATACTGTTTGTTTGCAGGTACAATGCTCTTTCTTTGGTTCCTCCTACCTCATCCAAACTGGATAAAGGTTTTATCTCTTATTACGGTATGCACTTGTCTCAGGATATGATCAGCCTAAGATCAAGGAGGATGATCCAAGTCATGCATGAAAGGAGATAATCCTTGTCTGTTCTACAAGCAATACTCAGGTCAACTTGATCCAAGTCATGCATGAAAGGAGATAATCCTTGTCTGTTCTACAAGCAATACTCAGGTCAACTTGATCCATTATATCAAGTTGCTTGTATTAACTTTCTATATCAAATCCATGTAAGAAATACTCTGGTCATCTTGAATCTTTATGTCAAGTTGCTTATATTTTCTTACAACATTTTAAAGCTCAATGATGAAAATAGAGCACTATGGATCGTCATCTCATCTCATCTGTATATATTGCATTTCGTTGCATTCCACCCATCCGTACGTTCATAATAGCTACATATCATGCATACATAGTCATAATAATGCATACTCTATTTTACTCATCTTCTTCCATAGGACTCAGTCCTAGTCCTCCATATCTTCTATCTAACATCGAATCCCCCCTCACCCTCCCTATCTTGATCATCAACATCATCCTAATCCCTTCATCGCTTCCCATCCTCACTCATCCACAAAATTAAGCCAATTACTCTATCTACATAGATACATCGACTCCCACACACCTAGACTATCAACAGATACTCTGATCAAGTATCTTCGGGTCTCAATAGGTAATCGATCATGGTAATCCTAGACTACATCAGGCATTTATCATAATGACCTAGTCTCAACGGGGCTGCCATGATTCCCCACAACCATCCATCACATGCACACACTATCAATTGATCAACCAATCAAACACAATCCAACGGACAATTACATCAATTGTTTACGTCTCAACGAGAATTTTGCTTCATATACCTTGACTTCATCGGGCAATTACATCAATTGTCCAAGTCACATCAGGTCACTTTGATTCACTTACTCTGACTTTATCCTATCCAAGCGACCAACTGACATCAACTATCATGCTTTGACTCGATCGGGGCAATTTAACCAATTGCACTAGATTGTCCAACCATTTTGATCAATTATATAGCATCATTCAAAAGCACAACACCACATTTGCACCGTATCTCCTGCATAACCTATGGGTACTCACTGGCTTGCCATTTCTCCGCATTCACTCTATTTTTCCTCCATTCTTTCACCGTTGTTGCTAATTTCTTCTATTCTACCTCCCCTCCACTTCTCGTTCTTTTTCGAGAGATTGCCCAATTTTTCAAAATTTTTTGGCCCATCCCTCGAGGGGGCATACCACCCACTAAATTAACATTTATGGGGCATATTTCTTCACACCTATTTTTATTTCTTTGAAATGACGCGATAAAACTGCATCGTCTCAAAGAGGGGCAAATGTAGTCACATAAATCTGTCCACTTAATTAAATGAATATTTAATATTTATTTGATTATTTAACCATCAATTAATAATTAATTAAATTAATATATTTAATTAATTCATCTTAACCCTCTTCTCCTATTAATTAAATAAATTATTCAATTTATTTGATTTAATTCACTTAACAAATTCAGACCATTAATTAATTAAATAAATCATATTTATTTAATTAAATATTCTCTCACATTTAAATAAATAAATATTTATTTAAATCCCCCAATATCCCACCTCTCACATTTAAATAAATTAACATTTATTTAAATCACCTTTATCCTCCACCCACTTGTATTTTCCTACAAATGCAAGTTGCACAACTATTTTAAATAAATCATTTATTTAAATCACCTTTATCCTCCACCCACTTTCATTTTCCTACAAATGCAATTTGCACAACTATTTTAAATAAATCATTTATTTAAATCACCTTTATCCTCCACCCACTTGCTTTTTCCTACAAATGCAAGTTACACAACTATTTTAAATAAAAAAAATTATTTATTTAAAATCCTATTTATCCTCACCCACTTGAAACCTTTAATGGTTTCCCTTAAAGTCTTCAAGCTTAATGGCTTCCTTCTAGAGTCTTCTCAAACCTTTAATGGTTTCCCTTAAAGTCTTCAAGCATTTAATGCTTTATCTTCCTTTTTCTCATTTAAATAAATTAATATTTATTTGAATATTTACCCAAATGCAAATTACACCATTTAATTGAAATAAATGATCTTATTTTAATTGAAAATACTAAAATTCCTCCCACTTGCATTTTTCTACAAAATCCACTTGCATGCCTAAACCCCTTCTAGATTCTTCTAAACCCTTCCTAATTAACCTAATCCATCCCCTAAATATTGTCACATTCCTAAGCAAATTGGAGTCACTTCTCAAAGACTCCAAAGTCTTTGAAAAGCAATTAATGCTTTGTGTGTTCAACAAATTAACCTCTAAAGTCTTCCAAACCACTTATGGCTCTTACATGACCATTAATGGTTAATTCCACTTGCACCCATGGTTAAGGACTTTGACCCCTAACTTAACCCTCATGTAACCCATGTGTCCCTTCAAAGCATTTATTTCTTTGACTAGGGTAACCATCATGTCCCCTTAAGCATTTAATGCTCGTTATCTCTCCTCTCAAGCCTCCTCATGGTGACACTTGTCAACATGGGATTGGGTTGAAAGTCTCACATGGATTGAATATCTTTCAATCCTAACCCTTGTTAAGATTGCTCAATCTTAACCCTTCATTTCCCCATTTCTTCTATAAATAGAACCCTTCTCCTCAAGCAAAGAAGAAAGCATTAGATTATTGTTGTTATACTGGTATTAGCATAGAGCTTTTTCATAGCATCACTATCTACACTTGCATAGCATTTTTTTATCATATTCAACCATCTTGAATCTCCATATGACATCCATGGCTAGTGCTAAAAGCTGAGAGCTACACTCATTTGGGACTTGGAGAGGAGAGGAACAAGGGAGGAGCAACTATGAGCATCTTGATTAGCTATTTTATTTTATGTTTATATGCTTTCTATTTCATGCTTAATATCTCTCTTGATATGCCTATTTAGGATAATCTTTTGTTGCTAACACTAACGTTTGTTTCTTGTGCTCTTGTGTGTGTTGCCATCAAATAGATTTTCTAATCCTTTTTGCAGAGCATCACTATGAACTATGAACTATGCCTTTAATAAGAGGTTTTTCAAAAGATGGAAAGTTAGTGCACTTTTTAGATTTTATCTTGATTAAAGAAGCTATAATTTGTTCAAGTGATTCATACTTATGATAAATGAAAGGAAGCACACTTTTGGGCATTTGTTTGTATTTTTTGTGTTAGGAACCGGAAGGACAACTGAGAGGGGGGGGGTGTGAATTAGTTGTCAATAAATTATAACCCAAAACAAATTATTCCAACTTAAAACTTAGTGTCAGTAAACCAAACTTTAATGCTGGTAAAATAGATTAACTGTTATAGCAATACGGGTATAACTTAACACATGAAATAGAAAGGAAAATAACATCCACAACACATGACCCAAAGATTTTGACGTGGAAACCCTGTAAGGGAAAAAACTACGGTGGGAAACCTTACCCACTATCAGATGATACTACTGCAAATAGTAAGTGTATACAAATGGGGTCTGCACATGCAGAAAGGCCAACCACCTAGACCTCACTCCTCAATTACAAAATAGGAGTCACACTGACTACAGTTGGATGGTTAAATACAATAACAATGTACTGCTTCAGAATAACATTTGCAATGTTGGATTCAGTACTGTTTAAGCTCTAAACATGAGTGTCAAACACCTTCATAACCTTCCTTCAACCTCTATATAATATCTACGTGATTTGCACAAGGATCTGCTTATTTTCGCTCTTCAATATTCACACACACTCATAATATGATCTTCAATAAGATCTTACAATTATATATACAAAACCTAAGATCAAATCATAAGATCGACTCACTAAAGATATTACAATTAAATTAATTACAAAATAAGTCTTGATGTGATACAATATGTCAGCCTCAATACATTTACATATTATTTAATCAATAAACCATTTCCAAAACGTGTCATTCTGATCTGGAACATGATATCTTGTATTGGTGCATAACCTGGACCTATCTGTTGGTAAAGGCAAATATGTGAACCCAATTAGACCAATAAGCAAAACACCAAATCCAAAAATCCAATCCATGTCTTTGACATATCCAAATGATCTCCAGATGATAACAAGTTATCATCACTATTGGTGAACAATATATCCTGTCGGTGAAGCATATATCAGTGACTGTGCATAAGCGAATAACCATGCTAAGACCATAATGTGCCAGTTCAACAACAAACCAATATAACCAGAGTGTCAAATCAACAATGTAGACCTCCCAAAAGATAACTGTTGACATCAATGACAAAACCAATGCAACACATGACGAAGTCATCCATAATACCAACAATCTCCCCCTTTGGCATTGATGGCAACACTAGATGGAAAAACATCTTAGTGCCAAAAACAAAATGCCAAATACCAACAAACCAACAATCTCCCAAAGATAGATCAATACAAAGTTTAGCACAGAACCAAAACCAAAATGCATCTCTCCAAGTACAATTGTTCATCTCTCCCCAAAGTAAAAAGTTTTTCCATAGATATCTCTCCCCCTTTGACATCAAATGGAAAACTAGTTAAGAATAAAAACATAACACACAACTAACTAATCCCCCTGAGAAGTAGCTCTCCTTCATCAAAGCCGGAAATTTTTTTTTTTGTTAGTCCCTACTGGTTTGATGCCAATCTTCATCATTCAAGTCTCTATCGGTTGGGAAATTACCCTAAGCTACTCTCTGAGATATTCAAATGTTTCCTTAGGCAAAGGCTTTGTAAAGATATCTGCAATTTGCTCTTTGGTATTTACATAAACCAATCTCACTTCATTTTCTTCAACATTCTCTTTCAGAAAATTATACTTAATAAAAACATGCTTTATTTTAGAGTGAAATACTGGATTCTTTGATATATCTATTGCTTCTGAATTATCACAGTAAATAATTACAGGTTATTTGCATTTTACCTTTAAATCCTTCAACATTTTCTTGATCCATAATATCTGAGTACAATTAGTTGCTGCTGCAATATATTCTGATTCTGCTCTAGATAATGATGTACAAGTTTGCTTCTTGTTGATCCATGAAATTAATCTTTTGCCTAGAAAGAATGTGCTTCTAGTGGTACTCTTTCTGTCATCTACAACTTCTGCCCAATTTGCATCTGTATATGCACATAAATCAAAGTTTTCATCCTTAGGATACCATAAACCAAGATTTGATGTGCCTTGTAGGTACCGAGAAATCATTTTTACTACAGTTTCATGATTTTCTTTAGGATTTCTTTGAAATATTGATACAATACACACTGCATTCATTATATCAGGTCTGGTTTGTGTCAAATACAGTAATCCTCCAATCATAGATTTGTACCTTTTCAAATTAATAGGAGCTGAATAATCCTTTAATGTTAATTTGTCAGTTGTAGTCATAGGAGTGCTTACCGATTTGGAGTTTTCCATACCAAATTTCTTCAAAAGTTCCTTCAATTTTTTTTTTTGACATATGAATATACCTTTATTTGTTTGAGAAATCTGCAAACCTAGAAATTTTTTTATCTCTCCAATCATAGACATTTCAAATTCTTCCTGCATCTTGTTAGCAAAGTCTTTACATAATTCCTCTTCACCTCCAAAAATGATATCATCCACAAATACTTCAATAACCAAAATGTCATCATTGGTAATTTTGTAATACAAATTAATGTCAGCATTACCTTTTGTGTATCCAAGCTTTAAAAGATATTTATCCAATCTAGCATACCAAGCTCTGGGAGCTTTCTTCAATCCATATAAATATTTCCTTAACCTGCAAACTACATCCTTATCATTTGTTAATTAAAATTCATCAGGTTGTTCAATGTAAAATTCTTCTTCAAGATATCCATTCAAAAATGCACATTTTACATCCATTTGATAAACTTTATAGTTCTTGTGAGCTGCAAATGTAAGAAATAGTCTAACTGCTTCAATTCTGCTTGGCGGTGCAAAGGTTTCATTATAATCAATTCCTTCTTTCTGAGAATAACATTTACAAACTAATCTTGCTTTGTTTCTGATTACTTCACCATCTCCATTAAGATTATTTCTAAATACCCATTTAGTTCCAATTACATTTTTGTCTTTAGGCCAGGGAACTAATGTCCAAGTATTATTCTTTTCAATCTGTTCAAATTCATCTTCCATTGCTTTTATCCAATGTTCATCTTGACATGCTTCAACAATTGATGCTGGTCCAACTTGAGAAATTAAACATACCTGTTCATTTGCCAATCTTCCTCTTGTCATAACACCTTAATTTTTATTTCTAATTATCTGATTTTTTGAATGATTCAATCTTACATACCTAGGTTTATTCTGATTTACATTCACATGTCGTTGTTCTTCAGTCACAATTGAGTTCTTTGATGATGCCGGTGTGACTGGTTCTTTATTTTGTGTCAGTGCAATCTGTGCTAGTTCATTTATAATCATTTCAACTGTTGGTTTAGAATCTACAGATCTTGAATCTCCTCTAAAATGTTCATCTATCTTCACATTAGTACTTTCAATGATTTTCTGCAATCTTTTATTATAACATCTATATGCCTTGCTTCTAGTTGAGTAACCAAGAAATATTCCTTCATCACTTCTAGGATCAAATTTTCCAATAAACTCATCTCTCCTAATATAACATTTGCTTCCAAATATTCTGAAATATTTAAGAGTGGGAGTGTGACCAAACCATAGTTCACAAGGGGTCTTACCAGTTTCACTTTTGATGTGAACTTTGTTGAAATTATAAACCGTTGTATTCACTGCTTCTCTCCAGTACACATGAGGTAGATTTGCTTCCATCATCATGGTTCTATCTACATCCAATATAGTTTTGTTCTTCCTTTCCACAACTCCATTCTGTTGGGGTGTCTGGGGTGGTGATAGTTGTCTTTTGATTCCATTCTCCTCACAGAATGTATTAAATTCTCTAGATGTAAATTCTCCTCCTTGATCAGATCTCAAACATTTGATTTTCTTTCCGGTTTCATTCTCTACCATTTCCTTGTATATCTTGAATCTTCCAAAAGCTTTTGATTTCTCCCTGAGAAAAGTAACCCAACACATTCAAGAATAATCATAAATTATTAGCAAAAAGTATCTATCACCCTGAAGACTTCTTGTTCTTGTTGGACCACATAAATTAGTATGGATTAAATCAAGAATATAATTGGATTTCTTAGTAATGCTCTTAAATGTTGTTCTAACTTGCTTTCCGATTTGACATTCCTTACATACCGGATTATGAGGTTTCACAATGTTAGGTAAATCCCTTACTGCCTTAGTTGAGCTGATCTTTACAATGCAATCAAAATTCACATGACAGAGTCTTTTATGTCATAACCAACTTTCATCAATGTGAGAAATCAAACATGTCTTATCACTTGCATTCAGGTGAAAGATATTACCTTTAGTCTGATTACCGATTGCAATCTCCAATCTAGTTTTGTTCATGATTTTGCATTTTCCATTCTTGAATTGTAATTGAAATCCTTTTTCCACTAACTAACCAACACTCAAAAGATTATGCTTTAAACCTTCAACATAATAAACATTGTCAATATTGTGCTTACCATCCAAAGATATAGTGCCTCTTCCTTTGATTGAACAAGATTTGTCATCTCCAAATCTTACTAGACCTCCATGACATTCCTGAAATGATAAGAATTTTCTTTTATCACCAGTCATATGATGCGAGCAACCACTATCTATGATCCATTCATCCTTTTCTTCAATTTTAGATGCTAATGGCTTCTCTACCGGTTTGACAATAGGTGTTGGTTGATATAATTTTATTGCAACAAATGCCCATCCATTATCTATTGGATCTTCATCTAAATCATTTGTAACGCCTTCATCTGCATAGTAACATGACTTATCTTTGTTTTTCTTAAATTTGTATCTCTAATATTCAGGGTTAGGCTTATATGTTCTTTTTCTTCCTCCCTTAGTCTTGTATGTCTATCAAGACACCTAGATGCCATATGACCAATTTTATTGCAATTAAAACATTTGAAAGGTGCTTTACCTTCATACTTACTTTCTCCTGGACCTTTACGCATCTTCCTTGCAAATAGTGCTTCAAGTTCTTCAAGTTCTTCATTTTCTCTTCTCATATATTCAAGTTCTTTTGGATAAAGTGCTTTCCAATCAGTTTTGTCAGATGATGATGCTTTGAAAGCAATATTTGTCTTGACTATAGCAACATGACCAAACTCTTCAAGCTCAAATGCTAAAAGTTTTCCAACCAGAGTATCTCTAGATACTGATGTATTAGGCATTGTTCTCAACTCATTAATAGCAGTCACTTTCATTTTGTAAGCCAGTGGCAAAGCTCTTAAAACTTTAGAAATAATTTCACATTCACTTAAAGATCCTCCACAAAATTTTATTCCTAAAACAATTTCATTAACTCTTTCCATAAATGCAGAAATTCTCTCATCTTCTTCCATTTTTAAATTTTCATACCTGACCCGGTAACATTCTAGTTTTGGAATTTTGACAGTGGTATCTCCTTCATTAAATGTTTCCAGTTTATCCCAAATAGCCTTTGCAGTAGATTTGTCTGATAATCCCAAGATTTGTTGATCTGATAATGCGCTCATAAGTACTTCTCTTTCTTTTCAATCATTCTCCAAGTCTTTAGCCAATATCGATGGATGAGGGTTCTTTGGAGTAGGATCAACATAGCCATTCTTAGTAACATCCCATATATCTCTTCCAATACAATTCAGATGTGTTTCCATTCTAATCTTCCATTGCCATAGTTAGTTCCATCAGGTTTAGGACTGTCCTTCCTGAAAATATTTGTTGCCATAGGATCTCCTCAAGCTATTAGGCTTCTGCAAAAAGAGGACTATTCTCTGATACCAATTGTTAGGAACCAGAAGGACAATTGAGAGGGGAGCGGGGTGAATCATTTGTCAATAAATTATAACCCAAAACAAATTATTTCAACTTAAAACTCTGTGCCGATAAAACAAACTTTAATGATGGTAAAATAGTTTAACTCTTATAGTAGTATTGGTATATATTAATGCAGGAAACAGAAAGGAAAACAAAATCCACAAAACATGACACAAATATTTTGACGTGGAAACCCTATAAGGGGAAAAACCATGGTGGGAAACCTTACCCACAATTAGATGATACTACTGCAAATAGTAAGTGTATACAAATGGGATCTGCACATGGAGAAAGGCCAACTACCTAGAGCTCACTGCTCAATCACAAATAGGAGTCACACTAACTATGAACCAAGGAAGTATTAGAACAACAACAAAAACCCCCTCATAATGCTGACAAGGGAGAGGGATAGGTACATTGAAAAGAATGGCCAACAAGAACTGCATGACGAAGAACCAGGAACATCGAAGGTGCAGATAAAGTACATAGTGTCGTGGAAGGAACACTCACTTGACACACATCATGAGGCTAATGTCGTGGAAGGAATACTCATGTGACAAAGGTAGATGGAAAACAAAGGCACAAAAATCTATACGATTGTACTTGCAAATGCGTCATAAAATTTTCGTCAAAAAAAATAAAAAAATAAAAAAAATTTACCCTCTTTATGCCCTAAAAGAGGGTTTGTTTTTCTTTTGGTTGTAACTTGGTCATACGGAGGCACTTTTTCAAAAACTTTATATCATCAGAAAGTTCTTTTCAATCTCTCTTCAGATCTGGAGGTTTGATCTTTTGATTATTCTTTTTTGATGGTGTTTTTTTACTGTCAAAGCCAGAAGTTCCTTTTTGCACTCTGAGAGACATAACTTGACCGAACTCTATTTTTTGAAAACTATATCGTTGAAAAGCTTGTTCTATGCACTTTCCAGTCATATGAGTTTTTTTTCCAGATTCTGCTACAGGTACATTTTATTCAGTTTTTTGCTTTTTAGCACTCGGGTGAATATCTTGGATGTTTCAGGTCTTGGGATCTATTTCTTTGAGTAGGATGTCTCATCTTTGGCTATTCTTTCTGTATCTCCAGCCTTATGTCCCTTCTGATCATTGTAGGCATTTTTTTTAAAGCATTTTTTTATGCAAACGCACTAAGATAAAGTGCCACTATGAATTGTATACTTGAGATCTTGCACATCTTGTGCCTTATTGTACATGCCCTACATTATAAAGTGCCATGGGGGGGTTTATGTTTGCCTTTGTTTGCCATCTACCTTTTTCACATGATTGTTCCTTCCATGATATTAGCCTCATGATGTGTGTCAAGTGAGTGTTCCTTCTATGACATTATGTACTTTCTCTGCACCTTCGATGTTCTTGGTTCTTTGTCATGTAGTTCTTGTTGGCTGACCTTTATAGTGAACCCATCTCGCACCCTTGTCTGCACTATGGGGGGGTTTCTCTTGTTGTTCTAATGCTTCCTTGGTTCATTGGATCAGCTCTTTATGCTTTGGTGTTTTATGCCATCTGTATCTTCGAGTTTAGTTGTTTGCCTTTGTTTGCCATCTGATTCGAGTAGTGTTATTTGATGGCACTCATTTAGATTACAATCTTCTCTACCTTATCATCTTCTATTTTAGTGGAGATTCTTCAGATCGACATTTATTCTTTGACATTTATTCTTCAGGTGATTCTTCTACTCTTCTCTTGTTCCTATCATTTTGGAACATTCTTGTTTGGAGGCTTCTTCAGTCCTTCACTTGCTTTTTCCATCTCTTTTTGGAGTAGAGTTTTTTCCCAAGTGGTTTTCTCTATTTGTCCGGTTCATAGAGATTTGGTTGTGATTGGATACCTCATCAGACCTTGTTGTCGGAACCCAAATTTGCCTTCATCATGTAGTTGCTTTTTGCTTTCATGCATTTAGTTTTTAAGATACTCCCTAAGTTAATCTTAAGGGGGGGTGTTAGAGCTATCTTGTATTAGCTAATAATTATTCATTTAATTATAAGTCTATTATACTCTACGCTCAAGATAAACTTAGGTATTTAATAATTATTCTAATTATTAAATATTCATTATCCCTTTAGGATTTCTTTAAGGTTGCACACCTTTAGGGTTGCTAATACCCTTTTATAAGGATTGTATTATACTTTTTCATTCAATTGATTCCCTCTCTGAATGATAATCTTCTTCTTCAAGGCCGTTATTGTTTTTTTGCCTCCAATCTTCTCTTGTGATAGGTATTTTGCTAATAGGTGTTCTTGGGACCTCCGAAGTTGTATTTTCTTCTGATGGAATGTTCTGCACAACAAAATTATGACTTAGGACACCTTGGCTAAGCGGGGATTTCAGCTCCCTGATAGATGTATCCCTTGCAAAAATGAGTTTGAAAGCCCCTCCCATCTCTTTCTCCAATGTGTGTTTTCTAGAGATCTCTGGGGGATGGTCTTCTATATGCTTAGTGTTAGTTGGACTCTAAATGAAAATATGATGTATTTGTTGCAAGAGTTTTGGGCCCCCTCTTCCAATCCTCCTATTCAACAACTATGGAAACAAATCCCCCACCTCCCCATTATTGTTGGAGCATTTGGAAGGAGAGGAATAATAGGATATTTAGGGATAAGGAGGCCTCCTTCGAAACTATCTTTTCTTGCTTCCTTAAGCTCATTTTGGAGAACATCTCGGTTACCAGGTTCTGATTGCCTCATATGCCCCCCTCAAAATTGGACTGGGAGATTTCTCACAAATGGAACCTTCCTCCTTCATTTTCTCATATCGATTTCTCCAAACACCTCCTAAGGGAGAATACTATTTGGTTCCCCCCTCTCCATGGCTACTACAAACTAAATTTTTATGGGGCTACTAGATAGGGTCTTGCAACACGAGGAGGTGTCATAAGAACTTATAGTGGGGCCCTGGTTGCTGCTTATGCTAGGAATCTGAATGACCACTCTAGTAACCAATCTGAAGCCATGGCCTTGGCTTTGGGGATCAGGTTTTCTCTCTCCATGGGCATCAGGTGTATGAACATAGAAGGGTACTCTAATCTCATCATTGATGCTATCAAAGGGTGGAACAAGCTCAATTGGACAATTGAAGGCACCATCAAGGACACTCTCAGGCTTATTTTTGGGCTTGACTCTTTTTGGATTATGCATGTGTTTAAGGAAGGGAATGGGGTTGTTGATGCTCTTGCTACCCTGGGGTTAACTAGCACTGGTCTAAGATGTTGGAGGAGCCACACTTCTTTGTTGCCTCATGTCAATTTCAAGAAATAATTCAAACTCAAATTGATGATGAAGCTCTTGTTTAGCCTCATTGCTACCCTCCTCCTCACCTTTGGGTATCTTGGAAGGAGTTATTTTTTAAATTTGAATATGGAGAATATTCATAGGACTACCACCAGTTAAGTGCTAGTAGGGATTGCCAGCTCGGCCATGAAAGGTGAGGTGATATTTTGGTCTCCTTTTTGGGGTTACCGTATAATGATGTACCAGACAACCAATGATTTGATGGGTTGCAGGCTGAGTTTGATGGTTTTAAAAACTTTTCGTGGGCAACTTGTGCCATGTGCCCCCAAGATCATTACTATGCATGAATTTTTTTATTTTAGGAATATTTCATGTGTGCCTAAATTCATGACCTATGGCTCACACAACTCCCCTATTTCCAAGGTTATTCATGGCAATCATTTTGCCTTTTTGTGCCTTGATTGTCACCCCAAGCTAAATTTATCCATGCCTTAAAATATTGATGTTTCTTTTTTCACTAAAGGTTGCATATGTGACATCCTCTGTGAGGTCTTGTTTATGACGTCTGCTAAACAAGTTCTCTCTGCTAAGGAAATGGGGGGTGATAGAGTGCGGTATGAGCTTGAAAAGCTTGATGATTTTAAGAACAATACCCTCCTCTGGAATTACTGTGTTGAGGGAGGTGTGGCTGATTTTTTGAAGTCCCTTTGTGGCCATGACAAGCATCTTTCAGCCCAGTTTGTTGCTTCTTGGTCTGGGCAGAGAGTCACGATGGATGGAGTTTCTTTTCAAGTGTCAGAGGAATCCATTTCCCAGGCGATGGGTCTTGCTCTAAAAGAAAGGCAGTGGAAGTGCACTAGCCATGTTTCTAATAGTGAAGAGATTAAACACTTCTTCAAACGCAGAGAGGAACCAATTAAGTTGCAGGGAGGGTTTGCCCGTGAAGAACACAGGCACCCATGGAACCAAATTTTCTTGATGGTGATAAAATAATTCATGCTAGAAGGTCACTTTAAGGTATTCTAATACTATTGCCTTCCCTTGCTTAACTATTTTGGTGATAATGACTTGTTGTGTCTGCCTTTTTTCCTCTTGCATTATCTAGAAATCTATGTGAAAGATACCCTTGATCCCAAGCATGTGGAAAAGCCACCTATCTTACTTCACCAGGGTTTAATCTATAATCTTTACAATTATCATCTAGCTCTCTACCCTCCTTGTAGCCTTATATTGGTCCAATCCCCTACCATGACCTCTCTCCTGCTTTTGCCCTTTTCTTCTGGCTTGGCTATACCTAGGTTTTTCCAATTTTCACAAGGTGTCCTCGTGGCCGCTCATTTTCCTACCTTTGCATCTTCTCAATTCCCTCCCTCGGTGTCCATCACTGAGATAACCCCTAACCTGATGCCTTCTCCCTCGACCAACAAATCTCACACCCCCACTAAGGGTAAAGGGAAAGCCCCTATGAAATGGAAAAGAATTATCATTGAGGGCAATTCTTTGTCTAAATGATTAGAGGAGGAAATCCCTTCCCCTAACATTGAAGGTAGAAGGAGGTCATGCAAGTTGGCTTCGAAAAGCTCCTTAGAGAATTAGGTAAAATATAAAGATTTCTTGGATCCTGACAAAGGCTTGATTAAGGACAAGGAGGGGGGGGGGAGCTTAAAGATTTGGGTTCGTCTAGGCCCTGTTAGCACATATTTTTACAAAATATTTTGTGCTATATATGGATCCCTTTTTTCCATCATACGAGCATTTACTGCTGGTGTCTTATATGCAGGATCATAGCTAAAGAAAATGAAGCTATCCAAAAGATCAAATACCTCATGGCCGTCCTTCGAGCCTCGATAGATGGAGCAGTAGACCAGACATTAGAAACTTCCAAGCAAACGCAGTTACAAGGGGTAGCGTGGTTGCAAACTAGGCTCAAAATTTTTCAAGCAAAGGCTCAGACGTAGAACACATGTAATGGCAGGGGAGGCATAAAGCCTTTATCCCACATTGTTCGTGGGATAGGCTCTTTTAGTATTTAAATCCAAAATGAATCACATGATAACTGTCGAAACACAAGTGGCTTTTGGCATGAAGAAGACTAAACATAGTGGACCCCACATGCATGCACACATCCCCAGGAAACCAAAGTTTTACAAGAGATTGGCGAGGATGAGGGCTAATGATCGAGCAAGTCAGGCTAATCTGACGGTCGGGCGGAAGATCCAACGGTCGTCACTAGGTTGCGATGGGAAATTTATCATTAGACTTTCCATTGTGGTTAGGCAACAAGGGAGAGCTTCATTTTGGCGGTAAGTCTGACCATGCTAAGGTGGCAAGACAGGGACTCCGAAGCCAATCCAGAGGTGACATGTGGTGGGCCCAACAGATGACCGACAAATGAGGTGGGCGGCCCAGGTGTGATAACAACCGTGTAAGTTGGAAATGATCCAACAGCTATCGCTATATTGCTATGAGAAATAACTCATCGGTTAATCCTCACAACATGGTGACTCAGCATGTGCAGAAAAAGGACAAATTAGAATTTGGGTAGATCAGACGGTGATTGCAGAAGATCTGACGGCCGTCGCTATACCGCAAGATAGAGATGCACTTTGGTTTATCCCAAGCGACATAGGGACTGGCAAGGTGGCAGATGAGGTGTCATCTCAGTGGATCTACAAGCGAATCAGGATGTGCCATGTGGCAGAATGCAGAAGAAGAACCCAGGTCTAGTGGCGGATAAAGTGGCAACACAGATGGCGTCCAGTGGCAGGTCCAAGTGGTTGGTCGATGAATCCGCGAGTGAACCAAAGAGTGACATGCGATACAGATGGACAAAGAGAAGAGAGAGCCACTCAGGAAAGGTTAAAGGTCGAGCAGATAAGGAAGATCGAATGATCGACTGAGTCGATCCGATGGTGGTCACTATACCGCGATCGAAAGATGTGCGATGTTTATTTTCCGTGGCATGGCAACCAAGTCATGAGGCCCACTAAGGAAGCAGTTTAAAGTAGATAACATGTGAGCAGGTTGGAAAAGATCTAACTGTTGTTGCTGATCCGCTATGTAGAGATGTACGATGAATATCCATCGCAGATCAGCGCCAAGGAAGAGTTAAAGTTGAGGTGGGTCCGGTGGTGCTAAGATGGTAAAATTGGGTATTGCCCAAGGTGATCCATGATTGAACTAGAAGAAGACACATGGCGGGTTGCGGAATAAAAAATCAAAGTTAAATGTATAACTTAGACTACAAGGGGAAAATACGTTCTTATCGTATGGCCGAAATATTAACTCATGAATTTCATAAAAGGGAAGTATAATCTCCGCTTTACGTTATTATTTGAAAGTGCATTAAAGATGAATTTTATGTGTACTTATCCTGAATAAAGTGCCTTGAATATATATTCTAGGGTAAGGTATTATTTTATATGAGCGAATGCTATGTTTGCAAAATATTTTTTAAAACGGGAAATACTTTGGTTTTAGTGAATTATTTTAAACAAGTATTTATTTAAAAATAAATTGAGTTTTCAAACTAAAATCTAAGGTGGAATACGTTTTATTTTCAAATCAAGGAATCCGATTGGCTTATCTTGTGTGCAAAAAATAATGAGCAGATAATGAATACTTGCTAAGCAATTTTATCTAGGAGGAGAATAAAGAACACATTATTGAAGCATCATTTAGTATTTGTAGGGTTTTAATTTGTAAATTATTTGTTAAACCAAAGGGTGTGTCCTTTGGAATGCAACTGTCTGTAACTCCCTTCTGTGTATGAAAGGGTGTGTCCTTTAATATATGTCTTTTGGTACACATACTTATATGGAGTCATTTTGTGATGTAAAAAGGGGGAAACATACTGCTGAAGGACTGATTGTCATTTTGTATTAGGGAAGTCTATAGGAATAATAAGTCTCATTTTTGTGCAAGCAATCTGTAATGGAGTATCTGCAAGTGCATCTTATGTATGAAATTGTTTCCTAAAGATTAATATACAAGGTTTGTTGTTTCTTTTTCCAAATATTGTGTACACTTTTATGTTGATGATTATATTTGTCCTCTTGATAAATCTATTTATAGATTTTCTATGATGTGAATCACATGTCGTTGCATTAGGTGAAAGATTGAGTTCTTATTGTTTGTATAATGCATGTTGAACCTTCATAGTTGATGAGAATTTCTCTTTTGAGTTGATAAGATGTTTTGTCCACAAAGTGTCATATATATCCCTCGATAGAGGCACTAGTTTGTTATTTATCTTTTAAGGTTTTGATTTGTATGCATTCAGGGTCCCTGATAGAGAAACGTTCTTCACAAATCTTATATGAACTGATCTATGGATATTTCATTTAAGTCCTAAAAGCAATCTCACTTTCAATATACATTCACAATTATTTCTTTTCAAAGCATTCAATTAAAGCACATAATAAAGCATAGTTGTAGAACAATAATTTGCCAGTTGTGTAAACTTGCTAAAAGGTTTAAATCCACTATAAATAACCTCTTTTGTGCTTGAGAGGAAGAGGCACACCCACCTGGTTTAGTGGAGCCTAAAGTGCAGAGGGATCTAGTCCTTGACTATCCCTGTTCGTTGGCCAAGGCTGATTGGACTACTTGAGGATTTGGCAAGTCTTTTGGTTTTCCAATCTGTGGTTTTGGGCACCAACAGATTGGCGACTCTGCTGGGGAGTTGTCATACATAGTTAGACATTCACCTAGAAGCTCTAGTGTTTTTTCATTGAAGTTTTTTATAAGTTTTGTTTTCCCCATCTGAGTCACCCAACAGATTGGTGACTCTTTTGGGGAGTTGTCATACATAGTTTTCAAAATCTTTGGTAGTTAATTTCAGACTCTACTGGAGGGAGGATCCCAGAAGATCAGTTAAGTTGGTAATATTTTCCTCTTAGGAGGTGGTGACTCTAAATTTTTAGTACATGAATAATAGTTGATATTTTGAGAAAATAAGAGAAACCCTTAGACATTTATCAATAAAATTGATGCAGGGGAGAAGGTCTTTGCATAAGGGGTAGGATAATCTTGTTGAGTTGAGTTCTAAGAAAATATATAAAGAAAAGAAATCAACAACAAGCATGGCATCCTGGGGTTATAAAAATTTTCCTAGTAGAGAGGATGGTTCTTCATCCGGTGATAAGTCTGAAAATCTAGAGGAAAATCCATTTTATGCCTTAAATGCAAAATATAATAATGGTGGCCATCATGAAATCTTGACTGAGGAGGACAAGCAACTAGATGAAATCATACTTAAAATAGCAGTCTTGAATGAAGATGAATCCAAAAGGGAAAAAGCTTTTAGGAGACAACCAAATTGGGTTTTGCAAAAACTAGGGATACAAAGGGATACAATTCAAACCCCTAGGTCAAGAGGGATAGAAAATAGTGAGGTAGGTAGGCCATCGATACCTAAATATAGCCCCCCTCATATGAGAAGAATAGAGAAGCCTTTTATAGCCTTTGATAACCCATTATTAAATGGAAGCAGAAGATGGAGGGACATGCATAGGGATCAAAGTGAGGAAAGGAATAGAAACAACCAAGATAATGGAGGAAGAAATGGAAATGAGGAAAATGATGGAAACTGGAATAACACAAATAGAGGTAATTTTATAAATAAGAATAGAGGAAGTATTAGGTATGGTAACAACCAAAACAATGGAAATAATGAAAATAATGATGACAATTATGGAAATGGTAATGGTGGAGGTAGAAACAACAATAATGGCAATGGAGGTAATCATGGAAATAATGACAATAATAATGGTGGTGGAAACAATGGGAACAATGGTAATTATGGCATAAATGGTGGATTCAGCAGAGGATATGTTAACAATCAAAATAACAATCAGGGTGGAAGAAGACCTATGATCATTGAAAGATATAGGCAATCGGATTTCACTGGCATTGTTGGTTATCCAAATCAGATCACTAATGATTTAAGATCAGCAATCCCCAAATTCTCAGGAAATGGAACTGATTTAGCAAAACAACATGTAGTTAATGTAAAAAATATCACTGAAGAGTTTGAGTTTCCTTGTGAGGATGTATTCATGAAGTTGTTTGTTCAATATTTGATAGAAGATGCAGGAGAATGGTATAGGAACCTTCCTGATGGATGTATCAGCAGTTGGTATGAGTTTTTAACATTGTTCTTGGAAGAATTTGGAGATCACAATGATCCTTCAGTTGCATCCCATGAATTAACAAGTATAAAGAAAAATCAGAATGAATCAGTTGTTGAGTTTAATAAAAGATTTAACAAAGTATTAAATAGAATACCCAGAGATGCCAGACATGTTGATTTATTTCTGATTAACTTTTATTTGAGTGCTTTTGACAACAAAACCCATTATGAGATTTTGTCTCATAGATGTGATATTCTACAACAAGCATTCAAGATTTATGCTACCATTGAGAACAATAGGAAGGTTGCTAGGAAAATTGCTAAAAGAGATGATCCAAAGTTATACAATCCTAGGGTTCCCAAGAAGGATGACCTTACTCAGATCATGGACATGCTTAAGGACATAAAAGGTAAACAAAATCCTAATGAAAAGCCACCATATAGGAATAATAAGGAAATGAATTTTAATAAGCCTAGACTCCATGATATGCCTTATAAAACCAACTGGAAGGATGGGAAGCCAGTAAAACCAAATCTGAGTAAAGAAGCTCCATATCCACTGAAGAGAGAAAACAACTTTGTGGGAGATTTCCCATGGTGTGAGGTCTGCAATCTTCCCCATGATGAAGATCAATGCATGATTGCACAGGGGCTGGTGGAGGATTGGCATCAAGAAGAGGAATATGAGCCTATAGTTAATGTTCTATCATTAGATCCTATGTGGGGTAGAGATTAGGATTCATCTGAGGAAGAGAAACATTCAGATATGTAAAGGATGAGAAACCATCAGTAATATAGTATATAATAGGTTTTTTCTAATGATGATGAAGATATCCCTCCCTTGAGAAAATTGTTTCAAGAGGAAGGAGTGCCTTCTTTGAGAAAGTTGACTGAAGAGGAGAAGAGAGCATTCATAGTGGCTGTTGTTGCCCAGGCTAAGAGCAATTACCAGTTGAGAAATAGAACAATGAATTTTGAATAGGGGAGGCTTGCAAGAATATTCGCAAAAGTCTCAAAACAAAATGTGAACAAGGAGGCAAATGCCAAGAAAGGAAAAGAGGCTCGAAGGGAACCATCAAAGCAGATTGATGCCCCGAGGTTGGTCAATCCTATGGAGAAAAAACAAATCAGTAAGCCTCTTTCAAACTATGGAACTTTTATGTATCAAGCGTTGTCTCAGGTAAAGATTTCTATGCCTTTGCTTGAAGTGATGAAATTTCTAGATTACAAGAATGAGACTTTGAAAATCATATCAAATGTTGGTGATTTAAGTAAAGACACTTCCAAGTTATTAGAGGATCCTCCAGTGATTTACTTAGGCATATCCATTACCAAAAACTTCTCAAAAGTTGATCATTTTTATTTAAAATTGCTTATAAACAATAAAATGGTAAGAAACTACATGATAGACTTGGGAGAAGCAGTAAATATTATGCCAGAGGATATCATGAAAGAGCTGGGAATGAAGGTAGATACCCCTTATGGAAAATGTTATGCAATGGATAATAGGTCAATCCTAGTGGTCAGGATCATAAAGGATATTGAGTTCAGGTTTCCAGCTTGTCCAAACACTACCTATAAAACAAACGTAACAGTTGTGCAAGTGCCTGCGAACTATGGAATGCTGCTATCCAAATAGTGGTCGAACTTGGTAGGTGGATATGTGCAATTAGATCTATCACATGCTACCATCCCGATCAAAGGAGCAGAGGTAATAATCAACAGAGAACCAAGATCTCCCTACCTCATAGAGGAAGTGGATCTGGATCAAGTAATTTGCTTTTTCCATTCCGATATGGACAACTTCCAGGTAAGTATTTCTAAACCTTTAGAAATTGAAAAAATTGCAGAGGCTGTTAAACACAATGAAAGTTTAATTTGGAAGTTGTATTTTGATGGTGCCTGTAGTAAGGATGGAAATGGAGCAAGAGTTGTGTTTATTTCACCTAATTGAAAATCTTTTAAATACTCTTTCTCATTGGCTTTTGAATGTACTAATAATATTGCTGAATATGAAGTTCTCTTATTAGGACTTAAATTAGCAAACAAGCATGGTATTAAGTTACTAACAGTTTATGGTGATTCAGAATTAGTTGTTTCACAAGTTAGAGGAAAATTTGCTGCAATAATTACAAAATTAAGAATTTATAGGAATGAGGTTTGGGATTATATTGAACTTTTTGATGCTTTTTCCATTAATTGGACTGAAAGGTCCAATAATATTTTGGCAGACTTTATGGCTAACCTGGAAATTAAACATAATGATATCCCTTTTGATGATATTACACAAGTTGAAATTAAAACAAGACCATCTGTTCCTGATAATGTTAAGAGTTGGCAAGTGTTTGTTGATGATAGGGATCTGCTAAGATTTCTCTTTTGGGTTAGTGCAGGATCAAGGGGGGCCAAAAAGTGGCGATGTGAAAAAAATAGCCTTCCTCACTCGCCTAAAAATGCAAAAATTTGTGTTGACTTTTTGCTTGGCCTGGGTGTCAGTACACCTTGGCCTGGTAATTACCTATGCAAATCGGATATCCGATTTTTATTTGTAATTTTAATTTAAAAAATATATTATATGTTACATATTATATAATATATAATATATTATTATATTATATAATATATATATTGTAATAATATATTATATAATATATTATTACGTTATATATATTATATAATACGTATTATATAATATATTATTACATTATATTATATTATAATATAATAATATATTATATAATACAATATTATATTATATTATATTATATTATAATATAATATTGTATTATATAATACGTATTATATAATACAATATTATATTATATTATATTATATATAATATAATATAATATAATATTATAATATATATATAATATAATACAGTACGTATTATATAATATCATAATATATTATATAATATATTATTATATTATATATGTTATTTAAAAATAATTTAAGTATAAAAATCGGATATCCGATTTTCTAAGACTTTTATATTTTGACAGTGACAGCCCGTGAGTCATTTTTAACTCACAGACTGCGCGATTTCATCAAAATCCGACATCCGCTCCATCCGATATCTGGTGTTTTGACAAAAAATTGCTAAAAAATAGATTCAGAGGTAAGAATTTTATCGTTTTGAATCATTTTCATTCATTTTTTGTATTTTTTGTTAATGTTTATTTGATTTTTCATTGAAAATATGGTTTTTTTCTTGAAAACTAGGTTTTTTTAAATCAAATACCTAATTGTTTAAATTTGTTAACTAAATTTAATTGTTTACATTCAATTAGGTTAAAAATGGGGGATAACAATGAAAACACTGACCAACCAAACCCTCATTTGCCAAACCCCCCCTTAATTCAAGATTTGATTGCACAAAATTTGAATGAATTGAGGGGGATTGCAGAAGTATATCGTAGGATCCCTCGTCTAAACCCAATGTTTGATCCTCTCATGTCGATCATAAAAAGTATGGAAACCATGATTGAGGAGCACGATGCCGCCCTTTTGTGGTGAGATTCTATGAAGGAAAAATATGCAAATGGCTTGTCGTATGAGGATATCAAGGATCTTGAGATATCCAAAGCCGAAATCGCCTCATTGTTTGTCAATCCCCGTACTGGTCAGCCCATAGATCCCCAAAAAACAAAACTTTCTATTAAATGGTGCATAAATGATGGGATTGTGAAAAACTTTTGGGATCATTGGTGGATGGTTTTCAACAAACCACCCAACAACAATCTTGATATCCCCTTCTATTTCATAAAAAAATTGTATGCTGTGTTTGTTTTACACAAACATGTGAACTACTTTGACATCCAACCTTTCCAGGGTGTAGGTTTAGGTATGCCCCAAAATAGACCTAGGGTAGTCAGAGTAGTCCAGGGCCCATATGTCCCCCCTTCTCCTCTTGATCCCCCACCTGCAGTTCAGCATCCTGATATCATTTGTGAGGCAGCTTTACGGACCATATTGGCTATTCACTCTTTGAGTAGCCTTTTGGTTTCTCAGGCTACATCAGTAGCTCAGCCTACTCTTGATGGTAGTGGTGCATCTGGTGTCGGTGACATGTCATCCTTGGCTCCACACATATGCATGCCCCATAGTTGTGTCATGTGTGGGCACATATGCTTGGGTCCAGTTGGACAGCCTGTTGATCCTCCTGTGGACAGTGCAGATTATGAGGTGCATGAGATGCATGATGCACCAGATGTTATTACATAGACTGGAGGATACCCTGGGGAGTCCTCACATGCTAGAGGCGAGGAGGCACCGTCATCATACATTGATGATATAGTGGTAAGATTTGTATTTTCACAGTTCATGTTATATTTTAATTAAATATTTATAAATTAGATAATATTAAGTACTAATTGTAGACACCTAAAAATGGTCAAACGCTTGTGAGGTCATACTTTAACATTTGCGCATTGCCTCATTTTAGGATTTTGCGTCGCATTAACATTTCTCCTATGATTCGCACTTGATCTTTATCATTTGCGAGCATCGAGTCATTCTTCTGCATTCTTCAATCATCTCGTCCTCAAATTTGGTCTTGTCGACAACACTATCTAGTCATGATTTTGATCGATTTTATCCTGTTGCATCAATGTGCGTGCTAATTTGTCATCATTTTGGACATCGTCAATCCTAATTAGGGTTTTGTCCTCCTGTCAATCTTGCGATCAATTTGTCATCAATCATTGCTCTCTTATCAATCTTATCATTTTGGACATCGTCAATCCTTATTAGGGTTTTGTCCTCTTTTCAATCTTATCATCTGGCGATCGGTTTATCAATCTTGTCGTTTTACAATCGATTTGTCATCGATCGTTGTCATGTTCGATCTTGTCATTTGCGATCGATTTATCATCGATCGTGGTCATTTTCAATCCTATCGTTTTGCGATCTATTTGTCATCGATTCTTGTCTTTTTTTGTCAATCTTGTCATTTTGTGACCGATTTGTAATCGATTGTTATCTGTCTCAATTGTGTCAATTTGGATCAATTTGTCATTGTTCCTCGTCAATTGGCACATTTATCAGTCAAATCATTTATCACACTGGTCATTTATCAATTCAAAATCATGATCGAATCAATATCAATTATCCTTTGTCAAGACCTAATTGTCATTCCCACATTGCTAATTCGTCTTCTAGGGTTTTATGATTTAATCATTTAACCTTGTGTGTCATTTCTCCCTTTAGGATTAATAAATTGTTTATTTATCCTAAGTCTTCTCATTACAATTAAATGTTCATTTAATTGGCTAATTATTCCTCTTTGTGAATTAATTAATAAATGATAAAATTATTAATTAATTTACCTAATTTCTCAATTCTATCAATTTCTTAATTTTCTAATTTCTTAATTCCTCTTTTCCCTATTTTTCTAATTTCTTAATTCTTAAATTCAATTTCCTCCTATTTCTCTCCTAAATTTATGGAAATGACATAGAATTTGTCATAAATTGTCATAAATTCTTGACATAGAAATTTGTCATAGAATTTGTCATAAATTGTCATAAATTCTTGACATAGAAATTTGTCATAGAATTGTCATAAGCCTTGCATAGCAATTTGTCATAGATATGTCATAATTTTGCTATTCTTGATTTGAATTTCCATTCGAATCACTATCATGCTAATTTGTTCATTTCTCCAATTTCTCTATAAATTGGATGATCTTCATCAATCAAAGCTAATCCCGAATCCCTGATCAGACTATCGAATTTATGCTTCTAGTACTCTTGAGCTTTTCATCAATGTCAATCTTGCTTTCAATTGTATGTGCACTTGTAGGTGAGATCCACAAATTCATTTGAAGAGGAAAGAAGAACAATGGAGCCACATGGAAGAAGCATCCAAATCGTCATCTGGTTTGCATGATATTTGCTTTTGAATGCTTTGTTTTTATGTCTCTATTGAGTGTGCTTAGGATTAGATCATTGCAATATGCATTTGGGATTGAACTAATAATGAATAATATGTCCTTATATATATTGCTTTGATGATTTCCTATTTCCTATGCTACATTAATTGGTGAACCCGACGTGAACACTAACCTTCTAACCTCTTTATGGTGTTTTTGAGTGCTTGCAAGTTGATTTGCAGGCCAAAAACCCAAAAACAGGGTCGTGCAGGGTTTTCTGGAGACTTCTGCACCTGTGTGAGACATTCTGCACCTGTGTAAGGCACAAAATTGCATTTTTTATGAGTTTTGCGCCTGTGTAAATGCATTCTGCGCTTCTGTAAAAAAAAAAACAAAAAAAAAAAACTGCGCTTGTGTAAGGTAACCTGCGCCTGTGTAATCCTGCACCTGTGTTATGACTTCTGCGCCTGTGTCATGACTTCTGCGCTTGTGTAAAGTCCAGAACAGAGGTAAAAATGCAGTGTTTTACTTGAAAATTGTCTTGTTTTTGCATTCTGTTTTCTATTTTTTTGTTTTTGGTACTAATTATCTATGCAGAATCTTGGCATATGCATGGCAAAGACAACAAATCAAACTACTAACATGTGTTATGCAGAATTGATAGTCAAAGAATAAGCACCTCAAACTTCTAACTTGGGTTTTTGCAGGTTGCCTTGGAGAAACAACTAAACTTGGTGTTTGTCATTAATGTTTTAGGCACCTAGTGATTTTTAAATAGGTTGGAATGAACATGTTTTTGCTTTGATTGTTGAGTGTGACATTGGAGTAGGAGAGTATGCTCTCATCCTTCTTAGGGTGATCAGAAATCCAGATCTTCGATACCATGCTCGTGTCTTTGATTGTGTGTCTCCTTTAGAGGGCCTGCCTTCCCGACCACTTTTCTTTTGCAAGCAAGTGATAATCGTGAGAAGGGAACGACCCAAAGTGAGTACGGCTAGAATACCTTGGCATTCTAACTCACTATAAAAAAATACCCGATGAGCGAAAGCTTTGAAGGAAGTGTTACGTGGGAATTGCAGTTGCTTGGGAAGTGATGACCCTTGAAACTCTTTCTCATATCAACATCTAAGTAGGGCCTCTTGGTCTAAATCGTGCTTGCACGACTACATTTGTTTGGTATCTTGATGGGCTTAATGTCTCAATCACGCTTGCGTGACATCAAGGAGTAATGCTTAACAGAAATCCTTACTAAACACCTTGTTTTGAGAGGCCAAAAACCCTTCTAGTTGCTTGAGAAGGACAAATTCGGATACTTGGAAGAGATTCTAAGTTCGCCATGGGGAGATTTCCATGGGGACTGATGCTTGGCTGCCCTGAGAAGTGAGTGCCGTGGAGGGGAGCCCGTGGGGTCAAGCATCTATGTATTCTCCTTGAATCCCATAATGAGTCTACCTCTCAAGTACCTAATGTCTTTGCCTACCATAAGAAATGTGGAAATGAGCATGATTGTCTTGAGTCTAAGTTGCAATATCTTGTATTCTTTGCTTGTCAAAAGTTGAATTGCATCCCATTTCAAAAGCAAAACAAATTGATCCAACATAAGATTAAACACAAGAGACATTCATCCAACAAAGGTTCAACAAAGTTTAAAACTCATCTTCAAACATGGTTGTCAAATATTGTTCAAGATCTTGTCTCAAGAAGCATGTCACTTACATTTAGGTTCATCCTAGGTTGCATTTTGCAAAAGTCATTGTCAACTATCAAGGTTAAGTTTCACCTAAGTCATACTCCTTTGCATATCAATAAGGGTCATCCATTTGCATGTGTCCTCTTGCATTAGAGTAATACCATTGTCATACATTTGCATTTGCATACCCTAGGTCTCTTCATTAAGTTTAGGTCATTATCATATCATATTAGGGTCATTTGCATAGTAATTGTCCCTTTGCATATAGTGTCAAAACTAGGTTTTGTCATACTTGAGTAATCCAAATATTTGATAAACTCTAAGTCATTGTTAGGAAGTCTAGACCTTATTAAATCTTTTATCCTTTTGTCATCAATATCATTTGGTCAAACCTAGCTTAGTATCCAAGCATATAGGGGAGACTTTGTCATTTGTCCTTTTGTCACTTGCATCCTTTTGTCCTTTAAGGTCTAGATATCATTCCAATTTCCCAAGGGTCCCTTTCTTAGATTTGCATTCCAAAAAGTTTGTCAAAATCTTCAAAACAACCAAAAACATAGGTTGCATTCTTGCCATAGATTGCATTTTCATTTATTTAGTTCCCATTTAGTTGCATATCATATATTGTCCTTGAAAAATTCCAAAAATATTGCATTTGCATAGTGACGTGACTATTGAAACAAGGTTCCAAGCACCAATGATGCAACAAAGTTTGACATATCAACCGACAATGCAATCACAATTCTATCCAACCCAACAACAAAGCAACATTGATCAAACTTTTTATGATGAAACAAGTCTCCAAATACAAAAACTAGAGGAGAAGCTAGCTCAAGAAAATGAGATATTTGAACAAAAAGTGAAAAACATTGCGAAGAATAGATCACAAATGTCCAAAGTGTTTCAAAAATTTCCAGGTCGAAATCCAAAGGTTGAGCCAATTGATGTAAGATCTCTTCTTGAACAATCAGACATACCAGCTCTCCTCTCCCAAATAGAGATGATGAAACAATTTCAAGAAAAGAGACAACAACATTATGTGCCTTCACATCAAGAACAAGAAGGTGTTTACTATCAATCACATTTTCAACCATCACAACCAATGGTTCAACCAATTGTCCAACATATGCAACCAACACAACCAATGGTCCAATTTCAACAATATGTCCAACCAACTATACAATGTCAACAAATGGTTCAACCAATGGTGGAATATCAACAAGTCCAATCAACATATCAATGTCAACAATCACCAATTCAAAAACAAAACTTGCAACATGCACCAAGCCAAATTTTGAACATGTCAGAACAATTGAACCAAGTCCAATATCAAAACATGACATCAAACCAAATTATTTCCAAACAAGTTCAAATTCCAGATACAACCATGTCAAAACCTCGAAAGAAAGGTGGCTTTATTGCAAGGCTCTTAAGGAAACTACCAAGTGAGTTCTTGGAGGAAGATCAAGATAATAAACTTATGTCTAGCAATGCCTCATCCCCCCATAAACAAATTGACTCTCCAGTGGCATCTATCCCTACACCTTTAGAAGTTTCAAAAGAACCTTCCATATTGTCCTCCTCAAATAATACACCCAAGGATGCAATTACCCAAAAGCTATCCATAATTGATTGCCACGATAATCCAATTCATGATGCACATCCTTGTCATGTTTCAGAAATACAAGACCCAATGCCACCATGCACTTTATTGCCATTACCTATTTTAGAGGACCCCATTCGAAGTCCCTCTTCCTCATGTTCAAGAATTGATTCCTTGCCAAAATCCATCACAAATGTTCGAAGTGCATCTCCTTCATGCCAAAGCATTGATCCCTTGCCAGAATCCCCCATGCATATTCAAAGTCCAACCTCATGTCAAGAGGATAAATTAGAGCATGAAGAAATGAGTCCTAAAGAAAATCAAGATCAAGATCCTGAAACCTTATCATCCCATCCAATTGTTGACCAGGACTCCATGTTCCCAGACACTCACGATGATTCCCATATTCTTGTCCATCCTATCCAAAGTCCTATTGACACTCCATTCCCCGAGCAAGATCAAGATATCCCAGTTCATCCAATCCCAAATGATCCCCTTCCATTTCATGAAAAAAATGTCCTTTCAAATCCCATTGACATTCCAAATATCCCTTCCATCCTTTCCGATGATCCCATTAAAAGTCAAGAGCAAAGTAATTTTAAAGAGGAATCCAATGATCTTCCTCCTTGTCAAGGTCAAAGTATCCTTCCAAATTCATTTCCAACACAAGACCCTATCATTCCTTTAGATCCTCCACAAGATCCACTTGTTCCTCCATCTCCTCGTCCTAATCCAACATATACACTCCAAGATCACATTTCTTGTGATGATCCCATTATGTCTCCCATTCCATCTCTTGAAGAGCTTGTCATTGAACCATGTCCACTACACAATCCTAGTCCCCCTCATGATCCTAATCCCCCTCATGATTCTAACGTGTCAGTGCAAGATGTTCATGAACCCTCGACATGCATAATGGGTTCTTCCACTTTGGTTCAAGCCGATCCACTTCAAGATCTCATTATTTCTCTCATATCATATCCACCTCATAATGGATTCACATCTTCTTCCCAAAGAAAAGAGTATCCTACAAGTCAAGATATTCATAAAGGCAAAGGAGTAGATCTCCATAAGCAAGAATCCCTTCATATCAAAGAAGATCTTAAGGGTCATGTCTACACAACTCACACTCAAGGTGTTGGTATCCCTTCAAAGTCAAAATCCAAATGTCCACCTTCCCCATCATCACTTCCATCCATTCTAGGTCCCTATATCCCTCCATCTCCTATGCAACATCAGCAAAGGCACACATCTTGGAGAACCTTCCATCCATCCCACATGCCTCCATATCATTCCCATCCACATCAACATTCATTCCTTCTTCCAAGCAATTTGGATGCCAAGCGTAAAAGTCATAAGTCTAGCAATCCACATGTATTCAAGGATCAACATGTCCAATATAATCGACATGTCAAAACAAAGAACAATATGATCTATAAAGAAAAAGAAATATCCAAAAGGCCACAAAGGCCCATTGAGCAAAATAAAGCAAAGTCAAAATATATATGGGTTCCTAAATCCCTTGTGCAAGCAATGCACTCCAAGGAACCACAAAAGCATGAAAAATCAAAACCCATGTGGATCCCTAAGCAGCTCCTTGAAGCACAAAAGCCTAAAGAAACATCAAAATTGGCATCCAAAATTGCTATTCCTCCATCCAAACCTTCCAAGTCTGTTCCTCCATCACCTTCTTCATCCATTTTGGGCCCTTATGTCACAAAATCCCAAGCTATTCCTCCATCCAAATCTCAATATCCAAAATACGTCTTTCATCCATCAGTCCATCACCCCTCAAGGTGTGTGCCAATGTCGATATTGCCAACATTTCCATCCACTGAAGCACAATTCTTCCAATACCCTATCCATTATCCAATGCATATGTTTCATCCTTCGATCCCTTTGATCCAATCCTTTGCATAAATCCTTGCCTTAGTTTCATCTCATTTTCCATGTCCATATCGTACCAATGTCTTTGAGCATACTTTTAAAGGTCATGGTCCATTTATTTCAAGGCTACTATCCAAAAAAAAAAGACACTTGAGTCCTCCTTCCATCCCC
The DNA here is from genome assembly GCF_030272615.1 of Cryptomeria japonica. Classification (NCBI taxonomy): domain Eukaryota; kingdom Viridiplantae; phylum Streptophyta; class Pinopsida; order Cupressales; family Cupressaceae; genus Cryptomeria; species Cryptomeria japonica. The sequence goes on along the minus strand of NC_081406.1, from coordinate 370,220,264 downwards.
TATCATGTGTCCATCTTCTATTGAAAAAATCAAACAAAAAAAAAAAAAAAAAAGACAAAAGAAAAAAAAAAAAGTAAAGAAAAATAATTCGTCCACTGGTGAAAACCTGGCAAACAGGCGCTTTGGGCAAGTACTATGATGAAAACCTGGCAAACAGGCATCATGCGTAGTCTATGAACTTCTTGCATACCGTACTTGGGGGCAGGTTTTATCCTATCATATCCTTTTGTCCTTCATTGTTCCATTATCCTATCGAACCCCTATCATTACCCTCCTTTATCCTATCATCCCTCATACCCATTTCCTCTTTCCACCTTTGATCTTGACAAGGCTAAGGATCATCATGAGCATCATGCATCTTGTTTGCAGCTTTTAGTCTATCATAGCTTTTGGTCATTTGCCCATTTTCTTATTTCAACCTTTCATCCATATTCCCTGGCTTATTGCAACTTTCTGCCACTGTCCCTTAGCCAATCCCGACCTTCAATCCATGTCCCTTATCCATTCTTGGTCTTGCTTATCCTATCCATATCTTATCACTATCCATACACTCTTTTTCATTCCTTGATCTTGATCTGACATAAGGACGCAAAATTTAAACATGGTTTCAAAAAACCTCTTGACATGTCCCTCATGCCATGTTCCTGCTTTACATTGTCATATCCAGTCTCTTGTCCCATCACGCCATAGCCCTTGGAAATTGCATCCGTATTGTCTCCACGATAAAAGGCCTTTGTCTTCCCTCTATCCACCATCATTTCAACAAGCCTATTTATTCACTTGTCATATTCCTTGCCTTGCTAGACACTAGGGGCAAAAATCTCATAAAAATTCAAAAATGTCCTGAAATAATCCCTAAAAATTGGACAATGTCCTGAAAAAAATCTCAAAAAAAATCGAAAAATGTCCTGAAAAAATCTCAAAAACATTTAAAAATGTCCTGAAAAAATCCCTAAAAATCATATAAATTCCTGAAAAAAATGAACACAAAAACATTTCAAAAACATTAAACTCCAAAAACAAGCATTTTGCAATAAAGGATCCCCTTTGTGCATAGACAGATCACTAAGCATACATCCAACAACACGCAATCCAACACTGTGCTTTAATGAAATCATGCGTAAACAGATGAACTTTTTCAATCAAACCAGACATTCAAACTGATCCCAATTATCATATCAATTGAACGTTACCTCAAAATGATTTGTCCTTGTCTCTACTATCATGGGTCTTATACAGGGTGTGGTATACTCGAAACCAGACTGTGTCCTATCTTAGACGGGGTACCACATGTCTTGAAACCAGACAGCATGATCGTTCTATCAGCACATTCAACTTTTGACAACGAAGATCAAGGTGTTTGTTTGATTTGTTGGAATTTGTGCATCTTATCTTTCTATTGATTTATCTTCGATCATGTTCCTATGTTGCTCAATGATGTCACTGAGTGATTTAGAGTGACCGGGATGGTTCATGGTCCTTTTCTTTTTGATTGCGATTGTTGTTTGTCTGTGATGTGTTTGTCTTTTGCAAAAAGGGTTGCATTTCAGCTTTGGCCTTCAATGCCATGATGCTACGCATCCGTTTTGCTACATTAAAATAAAGGTTCTCACCTACAAAGTGCATTACTGAAAGCAAGTTTTCTTCATCTTTAACTGTCTTCTGTCTCATTTTCTTCTTACTAACACTTCTTCCGTCAGTTCGGATAGTCAGTTCGGTCTAGTGCTCCGATTTCCCTGCACACATATACTACATCCTGCATCCATTTCGTTAGTACATTTGCATTACATTAAGCATCATATCAAGCATTTTATCCATTTCATACTATCAAGGCATCAAAAACACATAAACAAAAACATATCCATACATGTTCCACAATGGTACATCAACAGTGCATAAGTCATCCATACATGGAAAATAACATATGTCATAACTTATTGCATCCCATCATATCGATGCATATCATATATCATCATAATATCGGAGTACAAAATTGGACTGTCTGTCCTAAGTATGGTCCGCAAGCTGACTACAACATGTCAAACTACATAATGTCCACTGTCTGTCATAAGGAGCACATGCCTGTGTCACTGGGTTCTCCCTCTATCCTCCTCATCCCTACCATGTCTCAAGTCCTGCTAATATATCTCTGTCCGTGCTTCTGAGTCTATGTCGTAACATGAAGTAGTCAGGTCGGTTCTCCCGCGTGATCAACGGATACTGTCGACTCTACATCACAATTGGGGCACATTTTGTTAGTTTTAGGGTTTGCTCCTACGGGTTGCATTTCCTCATTTTCATGTCCACCTCAGGGTGTTTTTCATCTATTCTGACCTATCCTACCCTTATCCCCCCTTTTCGGATCATTTGCATGTTGTTTTGGACCAAAATTGAGTTCCGAATGCACAACTGTGCTTGTGTCAAGGAACCTGCGCTTGTGTCATGTAACCTGCACTTGTGTCATGTAACCTGTGCTTGTGTACCCTTACACAATCGCAGAAAACCTCACACAAGCGCAGAAGACCTTACAAAAGCGCAGAAGACCCTACACAAGCGCAGAAGTCAGTTTCTGCATCCCCTGTGGGCCCTGCAATGTCCCGCAAGCAATCAAAAGTCATGAAATTGAAAACATGGGTTTTTGAGATCCATACCGTAGCTCCTGCATCGTCCGGTCATCTGAATGTGTGTACACATTCTCCAAGGTGATCCGCCATTGGAATGTTCGCCATCTCTCTGCAAGTGTCCTTGTCCAGAGCAACAAATTCTCCTCCTTGTCTAGTGCAAATGAGAAAATTTTCACTCTCTTGGTCCCATTTATAGCTCTTTGTCATTGCATAGATGGACATGCGTCTTCTCCATCTTATGTTGGTCGCGGTCTTTTTCATCTTCAAGTGCTTGTCCTTCATGCATCCGATCTCCGATTGTCAGTCCGTTCGATCCTATCATTTTTATCGATCAATTGGCCTCTTTTTTGCATGTTTCCGGCCAATTCCTCGAGGGGGCATGCATATGTCATTGTTATTGTCTGGGGCATTTTCATTATTATTCTTTGAAACAACACTTAAAATCGCATTGTCTCAAAGAGGGGCAAAATGTAGACACCTAAAAACGGTCAAACGCTTGCGAGGTCATACTTTAACATTTGCGCATTGCCTCATTTTAGGTTTTTGCGTCGCATTAACATTTCTCCTATGATTCACACTTGATCTTTATCATTTGCGAGCATCGAGTCATTCTTCTGCATTCTTCAGTCATCTCGTCCTCAAATTTGGTCTTGTCGACAACACTATCTAGTCATGATTTTGATCGATTTTATCCTGTTGCATCAATGTGCGTGCTAATTTGTCATCATTTTGGACATCATCAATCCTAATTAGGGTTTTGTCCTCCTGTCAATCTTGCGATCAATTTGTCATCAATCATTGCTCTCTTATCAATCTTATCATCAATCTTATCATTTTGGACATCGTCAATCCTAATTAGGGTTTTGTCCTCTTTTCAATCTTATCATCTGGCGATCGGTTTATCAATCTTGTCGTTTTACGATCGATTTGTCATCGATCGTTGTCATGTTCGATCTTGTCATTTGCGATCGATTTATCATCGATCGTGGTCATTTTCAATCCTGTCATTTTGCGATCTATTTGTCATTGATTCTTGTCTTTTTTTTGTCAATCTTGTCATTTTGTGACCGATTTGTAATCGATTGTTATCTGTCTCAATTGTGTCAATTTGGATCAATTTGTCATTGTTCCTCGTCAATTGGAGCATTTATCAGTCAAATCATTTATCACACTGGTCATTTATCAATTCAAAATCATGATCGAATCAATATCAATTATCCTTTGTCAAGACCTAATTGTCATTCCCACATTGCTAATTCGTCTTCTAGGGTTTTATGATTTAATCATTTAACCTTGTTTGTCATTTCTCCCTTTAGGATTAATAAATTGTTTATTTATCCTAAGTCTTCTCATTACAATTAAATGTTCATTTAATTGGCTAATTATTCCTCTTTGTGAATTAATTAATAAATGATAAAATTATTAATTAATTTACCTAATTTCTCAATTCCATCAATTTCTTAATTTTCTAATTTCTTAATTCCTCTTTTCCCTATTTTTCTAATTTCTTAATTCTTAAATTCAATTTCCTCCTATTTCTCTCCTAAATTTATGGAAATGACATAGAATTTTTCATAAATTGTCATAAATTCTTGACATAGAAATTTGTCATAGAATTTGTCATAAATTGTCATAAATTCTTGACATAGAAATTTGTCATAGAATTGTCATAAGCCTTGCATAGCAATTTGTCATAGATATGTCATAATTTTGCTATTCTTGATTTGAATTTCCATTCGAATCACTATCATGCTAATTTGTTCATTTCTCCAATTTCTCTATAAATTGGATGATCTTCATCAATCAAAGCTAATCCCGAATCCCTGATCAAACTATCGAATTTATGCTTCTAGTACTCTTGAGCTTTTCATCAATGTCAATCTTGCTTTCAATTGTATGTGCACTTGTAGGTGAGATCCACAAATTCATTTGAAGAGGAAAGAAGAACAATGGAGCCGCATGGAAGAAGCATCCAAATCATCATCTGGTTTGCATGATATTTTCTTTTGAATGCTTTGTTTTTATGTCTCTATTGAGTGTGCTTAGGATTAGATCATTGCAATATGCATTTGGGATTGAGCTAATAATGAATAATATGTCCTTATATATATTGCTTTGATGATTTCCTATTTCCTATGCTACACTAATTTTTATTTACATGGTCTATTTAACAGTTGATGACTGAGGATGAGTTGAGATAGATTCAGGAGGGCACTTTGTCAGCCATTTCATTTGGCCTTGATAGCTTGACGGTACATATATTATTGCACCTAGTCATTTGTATTTTATTGTACATACATGCTCATCATTTATATTGGTATTAATTAGATTATGTAGTAACTTGCATGTATATCTTATTTTACTCTTGTAGGGCACAAGCAGCACGAGTGTGGGGCAGTGTGATTTAGGATCTGGTAGTGCAGTTGGAGAAAAGGGAAAGGTAATTGAATGCAAATATGATTGAATGAATAGTTTAAATAACTTATAGTGATTATACATGTCTAGACATAGATTGATAGTTTCATATATTTGTTGTGTATATATACAGAGAATTCTTGGCTTCACATCCTTGATGACTACACCCAGTATACCTGAAGAAGAAGAAGAGATGCCTTGAGTAGATGTGTGTTTATTTTATTTTTTGATTAGTAGATATAATTTGTTATTATCAGTGACAATTATATGCTAACTTGTATCAATGTCATGTTTCTGAACATATGTAGGTTGTGTATGAAAATATTCAAAACATACCTCCTCTACCGAAGACATACATCAAGAGTCCTGCAAAGATGAAGAGAAAATGTGGAGATGAGGTAAACATGAATAGTTCAATTATAGTTCACTTTTATGTTAACTTTTTGAATGTGAATTATATAATATAACTAATATTAATCGTGGTTTGTTTTTCTTGTGTAGGATCCTTCAGAGCCGAGCAGTGCGGCGAAGAGGATCGATTTTGATGATCCATCAGCAACTTAGGATGTTATAGATAGTTTTGGGATGCTTACATGTCTATTTGGCATATATATTTTGTATATGGACATACATTCACGTATTTAGACATACATTTTGTTTCAGATGGCGTTTATGCCATATTTGTGTATGGACATACATTTGTAATCATTTGACATTTTTATATATACAGAAGTTGATATTCGATCATATAAATTATTGCTCATCTGTGCGTGGTGTTATCATGGAAATATTTAATCTTCATTCCAATAATTAACAATGGTTAATAATGGCTATTTAATGAACAATACAATTCATTTCATTTCATCATAAGTGTTGTTTTTATAATGAACAATATAATTCATTTAATGAACAATACAATACAATTCATTTAATGAACAATGCAATTTATGAACAATACAATTCATTTAATCAACAATACAATACAATTCATTAAATGAACAATACAATTCATGAACAATACAATACAATTCATTTAATTAACAATACTTGATACAATTCATTATTAGCCTACGCATGCTCCTATTTTGCCCCCCCACTCGATCGAACGCTCGGGGTCATACTGATAGGGAGGCTGGAACTAGGTGTTTGTTAGGTGTTTAGTATGTTTACTTGGCAAAAGTTCCTTACTGTTTCAAGGTGTAAACAACTTGATCAGAGTGAAAATAGATCAAAGGTAGTCTAACAACTCACCATGCTCCACCTCCCGATGTCAAACTCTCTCCTTGGTTACTCAAGGGCTTCAATCCCATAATCACTCTGGCTTGGTAAACTAACTCCTTATTCACCCTCTTGGCATTCATTCCTCTATCCCTGACCTGCTCCCTGATTGTACAAGGTCTCCTTTTATTGGTTTACACATTGATATCAAGTTTTGCTCCCAATGGTGTCTTTTGTCTTCTATGTTTTGAGATGTAGAAGTCCTCCTCAAGTGCTAAAACTAAGTTTTTGGAGTCTACCACACAGAAAGTGTTAAATTCATGTGAGGACAACTTGTCTCAACTAGTATTGATGACTTTTGTGTTTTGCATCCACCATTTTTGTACTCGATTTGACAAAAACTCAATTTTGAGGCCTAAAAAGGCTACAAGGAATTAGCCCTCCTTTTGGGGTTTTGTGCTCACCCTGCTCAAGCGATGGACTTCTAGACTAAAAGCATCACATATATGGATACCCTTTTAGGAGTTCTTGAATATTTTCCAAGTTTAGGGGTCCCTAAGGCCTTCTCCGTGACTGTCCCAAAAATGGGCATAAAAAGAGGGTTTTGGTAGGGTTTGTTGGCAAAAACCAAATTTCAAACTTGAGATCCTCTAAATGACATAAGACCACTTAGTTCTACCTTGCTGCTGACTAACTAGGCCATAAACAAGAAGATTTAAACCTCACAGGGTGGAGAACAAGATTTTCACAAAATGCACATAAGGAAAGTGCAACATTTGACAACTTTTCATTTTTTTGCCTTCTACAAACACAACTTTGCATGAATTCCAATTACAAATTGAAGCATGTGAACATGGTCATCGTTAGAGACAAGAAGGAATCAAAATATCCCTACACAAAAGGCATTAGGAAATTACAATTAACAAGTAGTTCACTGTCAAGTTAAATATGACTGCATTTTGCCCTCTCACTGCCTTTTCACATTGGACCTGCACTTCACACTGTTAGAACTCCTTTTCAAGGTCTACTTTGTGCTTTCTTAACAATACTCTACCTTTTTATGCTTAGTGTCCTTCATACTTGCCAATTTAAAGAGGGAGATTACATATACAGTCTCAAAACAAGTGTAAAAATCAGTCTTAGATGATTGTGACAGCCTACTGGGCGTTTATCATTTTGCCTAAAGAGATCATTGTTTGATCTTGGCATTTACAATACCCATGGGCAGGGTTTACACCACTCCTTTTTCTTGTTTTCAAACAAACAAAGATTAACAAGGTTTACACACACCAATAAATGGTGGAGAGCAACAAAGGAAGGAAAAACTACTACCAAACAGTGACTCACTGTTTTGGTTTACAATTCACAAAACTGAAACATGTAACCCTCCTTGTCCTGGCTTAGGAAGCCTCTTTTCTTGCACATATCACTTGGATGTCAAACAGGTCTATCCACCAAATGAATGCAATTGCTATGGAAGAGCAAAGCATCAAACTTTTACAAGACCCTAGCCAAATGGCACACTTGCCTAGGGCTCCATGGCCACAAAACTCCTTGCACCTGCACTCTTGAAACCAAAACAAATATTTACATAATTTACAAATTGACCAACTAGTTCTTGAGAAGCCACGAACATTTTAGGACTTCAAGAAGCCAAGTTGGTCAAGCATCCTTGCCAAATTCCTAGACAAGGCAGTGAAACTGTCAAATCAAACCAATTTTGCTACAAACTCAAAACTTAATGAAATTGAATGCCACAAAAGGGAGAAGTTTAAGAAAACATGATAGAAATTGAAAATGCAAGAACAGTATGGCCAAGTATAGCAGGTGTACGGACTGCTATTCACATGAAGTTAGAAACTAGGGAAAAACAAGGTAAAATGAGTGCAAACTTTCAAAATGATTAATAACTCCGACTGAACAACCCTTACAATAGTTCCAAAAAGAGAATAAATACCACTCCAGGTTGGTTAGCCTCCTGTACGGACAGGTACATGTCCAAGAACACTAAATTTGACATTTTTGATGCCTAAATGACAACTTTTGATGCCTAGAAGGTGTAGGGTTGATCTCAATACCCACAAAACACCTAAGAACACTTCTCACACCTACAAACCAAACACAAAACATACCTAGACTTTTTCAAAACAAAAACACATTAAAACTTCACTTTTTACAACATTTTGCCAAGCAACTCCAAAACTGGCAATTTTGAGCAAAAGATGAAAACAGGAAATCAAAACCACACAATGAGTTCAAAACTCATCCAAACAACTTAAAGCAACACAAAAATAACTTAATCAGCATTTCCCACTCAAAGCTAATAAAAATCAAACTTACTCTCAAACCTGTGTTGAAAATGAGGCCTAGGTGCTCCTGCACCACATACCCTATCGACGTCGTCACTTGAGCGCCCTAAGTGCTCAAAATTGTCAAACTTTGACGGAACCTAACTTGGAATCTATGGCACCTGTGAATGATCCATTTGAACCTATAGGGCCATGAGAGGGTTCCCTACAAAATCCTATCTCGGTTTTTCAAGTTTCCCTACGGTTTTATTAGGGCAGCAATTTTTTCGGTTGGCAAAAAAATCGTCAGTCTCACTTAATGGAATGTTGTCGCATGGCTGATTTCTCGTTCAGCTCATCGCGATGATGAACCATCAGATCCAACATGTCCAGTTAGGTATTATTACCCTACGCATGCTCCTATTTTGCCCCCCCACTCGATCGAACGCTCGGGGTCATACTCTACCAGCGTCGTCCCTTGAGCGCCCTAAGTGCTCAAAATTGTCAAACTTTGATGGGCCCTAACTCGGAATCCATGGCACCTGAAAATGATCCATTTGAACCTACGGGGCCACGAGAGGGGTCCCTACAAAAGCCTATATCAGTTTTTCAAGTTTCCCTATGGTTTTATTAGGGCAGCAATTTTTCGGTTGGCGAAAAAATCATCAGTCTCACTCAATGGAATGTTGTCACGTGGCCGATTTCTTGTTCTTCTCATCGCGATGATGAACTATCAGCTCTAACATGTCCAGTTAGGCATTATTACCCTACGCATGGTCCTATTTTTCCCCCCCACTCGATTGAACGCTCGGGGTCATCCCTTGAGCACCTTAAGTGCTCAAAATTGTCAAACTTTGACAGGCCCTAACTCGAAATCTGTGGCACCTGCGAATGATCCATTTTAACCTATGGTGCCATAAGAGGGGTCCCTATAAAGGCCTAGCTTGGTTTTTCAATTTGCCCTACGATTTTATTAGGGCAGCAATTTTTCGGTTGGCAAAAAAATCGTCAGTCTCACTCAATGGAATGTTGTCGCGTGGCCGATTTCTCATTCTGCTCATCGCGATGATGAACCGTCAGCTTTGAAATGTCCATTTAGGCATTATTACCCTACACATGCTCCTATTTTTCCCCCCTACTCGATCGAACGCTCGGGGTCATTCCCTACTGACGTCCTCCCTTGAGCACCCTAAGTGCTCAAAATTGTCAAACTTTGATGGGCCCTAACTCGGAATTCGTGGCACCTACAAATGATCCATTTGAACTTATGAGGCCATGAGAGGGGTCCCTACAAAAGCCTATCTTGGTTTTTTAAGTTGCCCTACAGTTTTTTTAGGGCAGCAATTTTTCGGTTGGCAAAAAAATCGTCAGTCTCACTCAATGGAATGTTGTCGCGTGGCCAATTTCTCGTTCTGCTCGTCGCGATGACAAACCGTCAGATCAGACATGTCTAGTTAGACATTATTACCCTACACATGCTCCTATTTTTTCCCCCCACTGGATCGAACACTCAGAGTCATACCCTACCGGCGTCATCCCTTGAGCGCCCTAAGTGCTCAAAATTGTCAAACTTTGACGGGCCCTAACTCAGAATCCGTGGCACCTATGAATTATTTTTTTGAACCTATGAGGCCATGAGAGGGGTCCCTACAAAATCCTATCTCGGTTTTTCAATTTTCCCTATGATTTTATTAGGGCAGCAACTTTTTGGTTGGCGAAAAAATCGTCAGTCTCACTCAATGGAATGTTGTCGCGTGGCCAATTTCTCATTCTACTCGTCGTGATGATGAACCGTCAGCTTTGACATGTCCAGTTAGGCATTATTACCCTACGCATGCTCCTATTTTTCCCCCCCACTCGATCGAACGCTCGGGGTCATACCATACCGGCATCGTCCCTTGAGCGCCCTAAGTGCTCAAAATTGTCAAACTTTGACGAGCCCTAACTCAAAATCCGTGGCACTTGTGAATGATCCATTTGAACCTATGGGGCCATGAGAGAGGTCCCTACAAAAGCCTATCTTGGTTTTTCAATTTGCCATAGAGTTTTATTAGGGCAGCAATTTTTTGGTTGGCGAAAAAATCATTAGTCTCACTCAATGGAATGTTGTCGCATGGCCGATTTCTCGTTCTGCTCATTGCGATGATGAACCGTCAACTCTGACATGTCTAGTTAGGAATTATTACCCTACGCATGCTCCTATTTTTCCCCCTTACTCGATCAAACACTGAGGATCATACCCTACCGACATCATCCCTTGAGCACCCTAAGTGCTCAAAATTGTCAAACTTTGACGGGCCCTAACTCGGAATCCGTGGCACTTGCGAATGATCTGTTTGAACCTACAGGGACATGAGAGGGGTCCCTACAAAATCCTATCTTGGTTTTTCAATTTGCACTACGGTTTTATTAGGGCAGCAATTTTTCGGTTGGAGAAAAAATCGTCAGTCTCACTCAATGGAATGTTGTCGCGTGGCTGATTTCTCATTTTGCTCGTTGTGATGATGAACTGTCAGCTCTGACATGTCCATTTAGGCATTATTACCCTATGCATGCTCCTATTTTTCCCCCCATTCAATCGAATGCTCGGGGTCATACCCTATCGGCGTCGTCCCTTGAGCGCTCTAAGTGCTCAAAATTGTCAAACTTTGACGGACCCTAACTCAGAATCCGTGGCACTTGCAAACAATCCATTTAAACCTATGGGGTCATGAGAGGGGTCCCTACAAAAGCCTATCTCGGTTTTTCAATTTGCCCTACGGTTTTATTAAGGCAGCAATTTTTCGGTTGGCAAAAAAATCGTTAGTCTCACTCAATGGAATGTTGTCGCGTGGCTGATTTCTCGTTCTGCTTGTCGCGATGATGAACCGTCGGCTCTGACATGTCCATTTAGGCATTATTACCCTACGCATGGTCCTATTTTTTCCCCCCACTCGATCGAACACTCAGGGTCATACCCTACCGACATCGTCCCTTGAGCGCTAAAATTATATATAAACAAGCATTACACTGTAGACACATAATGATCGTGAATATTTCCATGTATTGTATACACATAATTACCATTACACTTGCGTGTGACATCCATGAAGGGATATGCAAACATGATTTTTTTTTTCATTATCAATACAACTACACCAATGTACTCATGTACAGATACATGGACATTATTATCAATATAACTAAACCAATTTGCTCATGGATATTGTATATCATCATAACAATGTTACATCAATTAACATCCATATACAAATACAACATCCCACTTCATCTGCATCAGACATCCTCATGTCCTAAAAGAAAAGGTTGCGTACAGCAATGCCTGTATATAAATGAAGACCAAAATAAGTAACCTTTTTATGCAGAATGAATGTGCTACAAGAAATAAATTATAACACTTCATACAAATTGATTAAAGCCTTTCTCACTATATTTCTCTGCATGGTTGAAGACGATGGTAGATATGGTCATTTCTAAATAGCAATACATTCACTTGAATAATGTTTATGCACAAAATTTTATCTCTTTAATGTGCAAAAGAATATATACCATCACCAAGAGAGGGTCTTGTCAACGGCGAATGATCTAGCATGAACCTGTATATCATCAAAAATCATAATGTGATGTACTATTGTATATCATCAATAAAGACCTGCATGAGCATAAAGGTTTTGCGATAATTATATCATCAAAAATTGTCAGATAGTGTTCTCTAATAACAAAAATTGTAAAGCTCATCAAATGCATGATAATAATTTGTGTTGCAAATATACATCCCTTCCGATTATATCGTGTACCCGCTATGTGCATGCAAAAACCGTGTTGCCAAAAAAAAATGATCATCAATAGACCTGCATTTTCAACACATCCTTAATATACATGTAACAAACTTGATCATTAAGGTTTAATGATCATTGTTCGAAATGAAATGCATGATAAAAAAAAATAAGGCACCATTAAAGACCTACTACTCAAGTGTGCCTGAAGGGTCATCTCTTTGTTTAAGAGTATCCAGTATTGCTTCATGATCAGTAGTAGTCACTGTCCATAGCTCTTTGGTCTTCGGTTTTGCTTGATGCTTCAACAACTTGAAATTTGTAGCTATAATAAGGTGTGAATACATTATAATGGTTTTGTGTCTCTCATAGTCTTCAAATGCAGGTATGCCATTCTTTCTAGTCATGTATGTTCGCAACCAAGTTCCCACAACAACAACTGAACCTGTAGGATATGTGAACCCGTCATCATCTGTCACTGGTTGTGTTAGCTTTTGTTTTCCCTATACACATCGTGCCAATCAATATTACGATCTCTCTTCATTCCCTTGCGGTGCAACAACCGCAGAAACATGTCCTGGTTGTACAAGATCTGATAGACGATCATACTCAAGTGAACTTTCCATGTCATTGTTTGACAAGGATATTATTTGAGATAAAGGAGTTAAATAGTGGGGAACCCACGTATCAACCCACTCACTTGACTCACACTGATCCCAATCACACTGAACACAACTCTGACAAAAACAAGCTAATGCTCGTGTCCAGATGGTCCGTGTACTTGCATCTGAGCTAAGAAATGAATGCATTTTTGAAGAATCTTTAATTGTTTTACAATCTAATCTATCTTCCACTATTCCCTCCTCAACCAATTGAATTGAGAGCGTCAAATAGATTTTTTGCAATAATAGAATTTTTCTCCATCTTCTTGTTCATACAAATCTTCAATTTGTTTAGCAATGGTCTCATCTTTACCATCTTTAGCAATTGAACAAAGAGTTGGCATTGCTTGGTCAATGTCTTATTGCTAAAATTTTGGTTGAAAAGTTGTGTAGCCCACAACCAAACAGTTCTTGTTGACCTCTTGCCTTCAAGATTTGCAATAACGTTCTCATCGATTTCAAATAACCATTTTGGGGTTCTTGAAGGTCTTGGATTTGGAATTTGTCTTTCATCCATGAGAGGGTCTTCATTTCTAAAGTAATTAGGTGTTACATATGGTTCACTTGGTTGAGTAATTCCACCTTCAACGTTAAAGTTTTCCACCTGTTGAGCATTTTCATTATCACTTTCAACATTTTCAAAATTTTCAAAATTTTCACTTTCAAAATCTACATTTTCATTTTCAATAACTTGTGGCACATTTTCAAATTCAATTTCCTCTTCAGTTGAAGTAACATTAGCAATATTTAACATACCTTGTCTTCTCCTCCTATGACATTCTCTATCTCTTTCTCTATACACTTCAATTTGGTCATTTGAAAGTTTTCTTTTGCGTTTAGACTTTCAACGACTACTACTCCCCGTTTCCCTCCACACATATGCTCCTTCGTGATTGACAATGTAAGTTTTCACTTTAAGAATCTCCTAAAAGCACAAATTTGTCTCTAGCTATCTGAAAACCCGTGATCCTCGACAGAAAATAGAATATGCAGATTGTGGGCCATTGGAATCTACAGAATGGCCCACAAACCCTTTTTTTCTTGGTTTTTTGTACTAAAATCGGATATCCAATAAAATCAGATATCCAATTTTACTACAAAAATTTGTGGTCCCCAAAAAATTTCCCATTGCCGCCATTTATTTAGTAAACTACTACATGGCTGAAATCTGATTAAATCGGATATCGGATTTTATTAGTCATATTTTAGAGAGAGAGAGAGAAAGAGAGAGAGAGAAAAGGAGAGGGAGAGAGAGAGAGAAGAGGAGAGAGAGAGAGAGAGAGAGAGAGAGAGAGAGAGAGAGAGAGAGAGAGAGAGAGAGGAGGAGGAGGAGGGGAGGGAGAAGAGGAGAGGGAGAGAGGGAGAAAGAGAGATAGAGAGAGACCATATGACCCCTAACGACACAATTTGGTGTCTTAAGGGGTCCTATGGTGTCCAAAGACATCATATGACCCGTATGGATGCCATATGACCCCTAACAACATGATAGGACCTGTTAAGACATCGAATCATGTTGTTAGGGGTCATATTGTGTCTTATGGGGTCGTAGGACACAATACTGGGACACCATATGACCCCTAACGACATGATTTAGTGTTTTAAGGCATCCTATGTTGTCCTAAGGGGTCATATGGTGTCTTGGGACTCCATACGACACATTATGACACCGTTATGGACACCATATGACCCCTAATGACACCATAGGACCCCTTAAGACACCAAATCATGTCGTTGATGAATACTAAGAGGGGGGGTGAATTAGTATGCCAAAAATCTTTGCACTTAAACACTTTGCAAGACTAACAATAAATCGGTAAAACAATTTAACAGACAAACCGGTTAACAAACATGCAAACCAAATAGCTAATAATGCATTCACCCACAAAAGCACAAACACCATAACACAAGATATTTTTGACGTGGAAACCCAAATGGGAAAAACCACGGTGAGATGGAACTCACAAGTCACTATCTGCAGAATAGGAACCAGACTGGTTAAGGTCTTACAATGTTCTTTACCAGAATAGATCCTGTTAGGAATCTCAATCTCTGTTAGGAGATAAGTCCAATTAAAGACTACCTTGCTAGAGGATTTTAGATCCATAGATGTGAACCACCTTGTTAGAGGATTTACAAAAGGCTTTTGGGCCTACCTGGTTAAGGGCTACAAACTTGTCAAAGATGTGAGTAATCAACAAGTGTTTGATCTAGCTAGTAGCACAGACTGCTCATTTAGATCCTTGATAGCTTGTTCTTAATGCACTCTAGCATTACTTCAGTCTTCTACACATTCATAATCTCTCCAACTCCTCAACCACCTTAAACCCTAGCCGCAATATCAACTATCACAACAACAACAACATCAATAACCTAAAACCCTAGACATGATGTCCTTATAAAGGAAATTGATTTCATGTCGGTCCAATAGGATTACATTACAATTTCCTAGGTTCAATGAACTTGGACATACTTGGTGACACGACACAAAAATCATCGCTACAGTGTCGACACCGTCAAACAATCGGTGGATGGTAACTCATCACAAAATGTCGGTTCATATAAAGTGTCGGTTGCCGGTTTGACAAAAAGGAAGACTAGAAGAAATGTGTTATGCCTCTTTAATCCCTTGTACCACTTGAGGTCAAGATGCCGCTTCAGACTGGGAAACACATTCTACAAAACACCAATAGTTTAAAGACTATAATACAACATACTGGTTGGAAGAAATACCGGTTGTGCTCTAACTCATACATATAAAGAGGATCTCAATGCAAGTGTGTGCCCATCAATGACAATCACAAGATAAACATAAAAAATGCCAACAATCTCCCCCTTTGGCATTGATGGCAACACTTAGGAAAATAAAATTTTGACATCTAAGTGTTTTACAACAAAATCATGCCATTAGCAAAATTCTCCCCCTAAGCATATACACTATCCCTTGAACAATACAATGTATAACACTTTTGCATATACAGCATAAACATTGAGATATT
This sequence comes from Cryptomeria japonica, assembly GCF_030272615.1. Lineage (NCBI taxonomy): Eukaryota > Viridiplantae > Streptophyta > Pinopsida > Cupressales > Cupressaceae > Cryptomeria > Cryptomeria japonica. The sequence goes on along the minus strand of NC_081406.1, from coordinate 370,204,285 downwards.
CAGAGCATATAATAAAAATTTTGATTACTAGATACTTCTCCAAATAGAATTTTTCTCCCCCTTTGCCAACAATGACAAAGTACAACTGAACAACCATGTTTACATTTGATATTAAAATAATAAAAGTTTATGACAAGAAGGAATGATACTTGTCAAAAACAGATTTAAAGTCTTGCAAGAATTGTTTCATCGACAAAGACCAGGACTCAAGTAGGGAGGTGGCTACTTCTTTCTCTATCTGCATCTGGGAGACCTATTCTTCCATGGCATCAATTGTGCTCATCTCCTATGTAACTGTTAAGGCATCCAAGATCAGATAACACTTCTGAAGAATTTGCAATCGTGGGAGTAGAACCAGTTGTAGCTCTTGCAAATCTCTAGACTGAGTGCTGATTTCTTGCTCCATTTTTGTTGTCTTGATGTGAAACCGATGAACGGTTTTCCCATAAGTTGTAAAGGAATCATAAGGTGGCTTGAATGTGCTCAAGTAGGACTGCAAGTCCATTTCAAATTTTTGGTTTTGAGCTAGCACATCATCATAGAACATATGGGGTTGCCAGATCTTGCTAAGTAGCAGATTCCCCTCATCTAGAGCGTCCCTTATATCCTTTTGTTCTTTCTTCAGTTCAGTCCAGAGCTCATTCAACTTCTTCACCAGAGCTATATTAAGAGCTTTTTGATGCTCCTTCTTGTCTCTGCTGCCTCTTCAAGGCTCTACACCTGATCATCCACTACTGTGCATAGGAGCTTGAGTTTAGCTAGTGATGAATCAGTGTTGGGAAGATTTGTACCGGGTATCAAACTAGTAAGCATGTCCACAGCCGCTTGAATTACATCCTGCTCCTTCTTCCGTCAAATGATTTCAAGGTGCTCTTGAGCTACCTTGATGCTCTACATTAGCTCTGTTTCACTTGCAGATTGGAGATTGATAGGACTGGAGAGATCAGCTGATTTGGCTTGACTCTCGGTTGCCTTCGGAGTCTCCATCTAGGTGCTCTTCTCTGCTTCTCCTGTCTTGTCCTCTTCCGCTTTCTTCTTCTCCGCTTCTCTCCTCTTCTCTACTTCCTTGTCCTCCTTAGCCTTTTTCTTTTCTGCTTCCTTCTTCTTCTCATGTTCCTTATCTTCTTCTTCCTTCTTCTTCCTCTCTGCTTCCTTCTTCTTCTCCTGTTCCTTATCTTCTTCTTCCTTCTTTTTCTTTTCATCTTCTTGCTTCTTTTTCTCTTTTTCCTCCTTCTTCTTCTTCTCCTCTTCATCTTTCTTCTTCTTCTCTTCTTCATCCTTCTTCTTTCTTTCTTCTTCATCTTTCTTCTTCTTCTCTTCTTCATCCTTCTTCTTTCTCTCTTCTTCATCCCTTTTTCGCTTCTCTTCTTCATCCTTTTTCCTCTAATTTGCCTCTTCCTTTGCCGCTTCTTGTCTCTCCTCGGCTTGCTTATCAGCCTGTTTAGCTTGTTTCTTCTATCCTGTTGCCTTAGATGGTGTTTCCTGAGTAACATCCTCAACATCCAGAGCATCGACATCAATGGTGTCGATCGGTTCAACAACTGGATTTCCTTCATCATCAAATACTTCATCCGGTTTTGATATAACCGGTTCTTTTTTACCTTGCCGGTTGGCTAGACGCACTTTGTGAGTCTAAACAATAGTTCTCATGTACATATGAGTGTCTTTTTTGACATCATCAACTCTACCTTCTAACAACCAGAGTGTTCTTTTTCTAGTGAAGAAGAGTCCTTTATTTTGGTCAATAACATCAAACAATTCAAAATTTAACAGGTCGGGAAAGTACTGTGCAAAAAATTTCTCTCTAATTTCCTGTTCCTTTTCCATGGCAATGCCCCATCTATTGTCTAGTGACATATATAAAGAATCCGGTGTCTAAGATTTAATCTCTGAGGGCGACCGGTCATTAACACATAAATACTGAATTATTTCCTTTTAAACCGCTTCCTTTTCATCCTCATTAAAGTCATCAAAACACTCAAGTAAGTCATTTAGCACTTTTCTCCTAACATTCTTTATTGTTCTTTGACAATGTGTCAAAGGTTTATAGGAAGATATATCTATATTTACTGGTGCAGACGATGCCGGTTCATTCTTTGTTTTCCTCTTTGCTTGACTTGTTTTCTTTGGCTTTTCCTCAGACACAGTTTCTTCTGAGTCTGGAGAGGTATTCCTTGTCTTCCTCTTTCTCTGGAACACTTTAGCCGGTGCAACTTCCGATTTCTTCTTGGCTGGTGACCACTTGGTCACATTTGGAGTTGCAGTAGTAACCGGTGCGGATGCTGCGGGCACTGCCTTTGCCTTCTTTATTGCTGGTTCTTTTTCTTTCATTGCTGGTGGTTCCTCAACCGGTGCTATCCTCTCTAGGTAGGTGCCGGTTCTCTTTGCCTTAGGATCAAGCAGTGAGGCAATAAGGGTAGAGGTATACCCTTCCAGCATATCATACATCACCTCATAGCCCATTGGCTCCACTTCTTCTTGTCTAGGCTCAACAGCCTCCATTAAGCATTTATCTACTTAGATGGTGAAGCAGATATCCTCTTCATATTTATTGACGATGTCACTTGATATCCCCACTCTTTGGCTCATTTTCCTTCTGAACTCATCAAAATACTTGTTCAGAATATCAGGGTAGCCGGTTCCAATTGCTTCAATGCTTTCCTTGATTTGCTTGGTCACCGGTTGGTCAACAAACCATTGGACATCTCCTACTCCTAGAAAGTAGCCTTGGAAATAAAAGAAAAACCCAACCAGTAGTTGTCCAAACTTGAACCTAAGTGCATTATCCTACTTGATCGATTTTAGATTCAACAGGAGTTGTCTTTACATACCGGTGCATAGATCAAATGATGCATCCTCCTTTATCATCCGGTAAGCAGCATTTACTGCTGCAGCAGATATAGAGTTAATTATGCTGGCTGAGAATGTCCAATATCCAATCACCATACATACATACTTAACCAGATCATCCTTGATAGAATTGACTGTCATGCCTCGAGAGTCGCTCACTGAACCGGTGAGCTTGGACATTTCTGTTTTGCTTACAGTTCTTAGGGTTGGGACTTCCCCTGTGTTGTAGAATCTGGTGACTACATGAATTGCCTACGACGTGATGTCATGTGTCCTTTCCAGGTACATCTTATCACCATGGACTTTGCTCAGAATGATCCTTATATGATCCTCTGTGAAATCTTCCAAGAAGTAAACACCATTGTGGAGCTTTTTCTTCTTGAAAATATTAAACTCTGATTTGATCTTCTTATCTTTTCCACAAAATAAACCTAACTGGGTGTGGATGGCTAGAGACCCTAGGTCTTCTATTTTGCAATCTATGTAGTTAGAAATTCCCTCTTCTACTATCACACCAATCGGAACTTATGATAGGGCATTGTACTTGAACTTTCATTGAATAAAACTTGCAGATTCGACAGATGCACTAGAACTGGTAAGAGATGGGGAAGCCATAATAGAAATCTTAAGAACTCGAGAAATACCTTTTGAAACATGCAAAATTAGGGCTTGCCGATTCTCCTTCACTTCACACTCCGTCGGTTGCTGAATCACCGCTTTGTGTTTTCCACTTGATTGTTTCCAGTTTGAATTTGAATCTCCTTTGCGGTATCTCAATTTCTCAAAATCTCTCCTCAAATCGCCTTTTCATCGCTCTTCTCTTTGAAAATTTTTCTTCTCTCGAAAACTGATAGTGAGAAATGATTTCAAAAATGCTTCTAAACATATTCCTCACCTACCATCATTAATGCTCCTCCATTAGGGCGTAAACCCTAATTTGCCTTTTTACCATTTTTGATCTTCTGCCAAACGACAAGTATCACATACCGGTTAAGGTCTTTTACAGGTGTAAACCGAGGGTTCGAAACATTTCGTCGTTTGCTCCCCCTAAGCTTTCCTAAAGCTTAGTGTTCCAATTTCGTGATTTCCACACTAGGTGCAGAAACCGGTTCCTCTTGTAACACCGCTGGTTTCTTCTTCCAGGTTTTGTTCATATCTGCTTGAATAGTGTCAACATCAATGTCTCCTTCCGGAGTGACCGGTATATCATCAGATATGTCCTTTCTTGATCTACAGAATCTGGAAATGTGACCTAGTTTGTTGCAGTGATAGCAGACCAATCCAGGTGCTCTCCAAGGTCCATTGTTCATGTTTCCATTCTTCCTTCTGCATGTTGCAGCAGTGTGACCATGACCATGACAGATCATACAATTTTGTCTCCATCCGGTTGCCGCTTGATAACCACCACTTCTTGGCTGATGATTGAAGGCATTAAACCGGTTGTGATTCTGGTTCACAAAAGGTTCAGGACCAACTCCTTGGGTTCTCTGAGGATATCTTCTAGTGTTATTCATAACAAACCTGCATTCAGATGCTCTATGCCCATACTTTTTGCATGCATAACAGTTACCATCAAATCTATAGGATCTAGGCTTATCATTTAGAAAATAAGGAAAATTGTTGTAAGCCTTACTCCTACACACATTTGTAGTATGTCCTTCTTTAAGACAGTTGAAACAAACAGGTTTAAACTTTTGCTTACCTTTATCCTTTGATGCCGGTTGTTTCTTTGATGCTCCAGCATTTATACCAGAGGTCTCACCTTCCTCATGACCAAAATAACCAAGTCCATTGGTATTCTTGATTGGTTTGGCAGATTCAAGCTTTTGCTCTAGCTTGACAGTACTCTTGTTGAACTTAGCAAGTATTTCCTTTGACTCAGAGAGTTCTTTGGAAATAGCAGCATTTGTTTCCAACAAGTTCTCATTCTCAGAGATGGCAGTGTTCAATTCTCCTTGCATGTCTTCCTTTTCCACTTTGCTTGCATGGAGTTGAGCATTTAGGGCACTGACCTCTTGTTTCAGCTTGGAGATCTCATGATCTCTTTCTTTCACCAAATCTTCAGCTTTCCTTCGGTTCTCAAGCTCTTGACACATCCGGATAGTCAATCCTTCCAACTCCTTTCTCAGGTTGGAGTTTGATTCATTCAACTTATTTACTTCAACAATTAGGGCTTCCATGTCTGCTTCATCTGAAGAACTATTTTCAGATAGCTCCATCAGCTTTTCTGCATGTTCTCTTCTTTTTGCTTGAGATGCCTTGTATTTGACCATCAGATCATCATAGGCTTGCTCAAATTGAGTGAGTCGATGGGTAAGTTCCCTCAATGTGTATTCCCCCATATCTCTTTCCAAGTGGTTAAACTTATAGAAAGGTTGGCTTTGATACCAATTGATGAATACTAAGAGCGGGGGGGGGGGGGGGGGTGAATTAGTATGCCAAAAATCTTTGCACTTAAACACTTTGCAAGACTAACAGTAAACCGGTAAAATAGTTTAACAAACAAACCGGTTAACAAACATGCAAACCAAATAGCTAATAATGCGTTCACCCACAGAAGCACAAACACCATAACATAAGATATTTTGATGTGGAAACCCAAATGGGAAAAACCATGGTGAGATGGAACTCACAAGTCACTATCTGCAGACTAGGAACTAGACTGGTTAAGGTCTTACAATGTTCTTTACCAGAACATATCCTGTTAGGAATCTCAATCTCTATTAGGAGATAAGTCCGATTAAAGACTACCTTGCTAGAGGATTTTAGATCCATAGATGTGAACCACCTTGTTAGAGGATTTACAAAAGGTTTTTGGGCCTACCCGGTTAAGGGCTACAGACTTGTCAAAGATGTGAGTAATCAACAAGTGTTTGATCTAGCTAGTAGCACAGACTGCTCATTTAGATCCTTGATAGCTCATTCTTAATGCACTCCAGCATTACTTCAGTCTTCTACACATTCATAATCTCTCCAACTTATCAACCACCTTAAACCCTAGCCGCAATATCAACTACCGCAACGACAACAACATCAGCAACCTAAAACCCTAGACATGATGTCCTTATAAAGGAAACTGATTTCATGTTGGTCCAATAGGATTACATTATAATTTCCTAGGTTGAATGAACCTGGACATACTTGGTGACATGACACAAAAATCATTGCTACAGTGTCGACACCGTCAAACAATCGGTGGATGGTAACTCATCACAAAATGTCGGTTCATATAAAGTGTCGGTTGCCGGTTTGACAAAAATGAAGACTGGTAGAAATGTGTTATGCCGCTTTAATCCCTCGTACCGCTTGAGGTCAACATGTCGCTTCAGACCGGGAAACACATTCTACAAAACACCAATAGTCTAAAGACTATAATACAACATACTGGTTGGAAAAAATACTGGTTGTGCTCTAACTCATACATATAAAGATGATCTCTTGCAAGTGTGTGTCCATCAATGACAATCACAACATAAACATCAAAAATACCAACAATCGTTAGGGGTTATAGGCCACAATATGACCCAAAGCAACCCAATATGGTGTCATTAGGGGTCATATGGTGTCCCAAGAGGTCATAAGGGTTCATGGGACACCATATGACCCCTAACGACATGATTTGGTGTCTTAAGGGGTCCTATGGTGTCCCATGACACCATATGACCCCTAACGACACCGTAGGACCCCTTAAGACACCAAATTGTGTCGTCAGGGGTCATATGGTCTCTCTCTCTCTCTCTCTCTCTAAAATGTGGCTAATAAAATCCGATATCTGATTTAATCGGATATCGGATTTCTGCCATGTGGCAGTTTTTACTAAATAATTGGCGGCAATGGAATTTTTTTTGTAAAATCGGATATCCGATAAAATCAGATATCAGATTTCCGATTTTTGTAGTCAAATTTTCAAATTTAAAATTTCAGCTCGGGAATGCTTTGGTATTTGGCTTGGAAGTGACAAGCCTGGAAAGTCAACAAAAAAAACGTGTTTTTCAGTATTCCTTGATTTTCTAGACTTTACACTGGTGGCTGACAACTTTTTTTGTAGCCAAAATTGATAAAACGAAAAGGGTTTTTTAAGGACGTTCCTAGCTTTCCAACAATATAAGGCTTGTCTTATTTCGACTTTAATAAATAATTATTATTTATTTTCTAATCTGACAATAGTCCTAATTGATATAGTGATTGAAAAACACTCATAGCTTTCAAATGGTATAACATTTTTTGAAACCGAAACATGCGTCACATACTATGCTTCGTCTACTATAGGGAAAAATTTTATAAAAAAAAATTCATAAGGTTTTGACCAAGTTAAGTTGGTCAGACGTAGGAGTTTCTGAATTTCTGAAAAGCTGTAGTAAAAAATTCATAAATAATTATTTAATTTATAAACAATTAAAAAAAATGTGTCACTTCCGGAATGAGTCTAATACTTATATTATAAATATTATAAAAAAATATTAAGATTTGATTGTGATTAGGGTGGTCAGACATACGTCTACTTCTTGTTATTTTCTTGAAAATTTAGTACCACTGCATTGAAATTTGAAATTTTCATCAAATAGGATTTTTTTTTTCCAAAAAACAACTAGTAGCCTAGAAACTACATTCAATTTTCTATATATTCTCTTCTTACATATTTTAAAAATAATGTTCACAACTTATTCAAATTTTCATGTCAAGTTGCATAACTCTGATTTTTTGAAATTTCATTGCCACTTAAGGGCTTGTTTTGGCACACCATGATCCTACACATACCCTTTTGTGAAGATTAGTATGCAGACCAACAGATTGATTGGAATGGACTTCTAGAAGACAAGGATGGCACCTAGACAGTGCTAGGGTAGGAGGTGTTGCAGCTGAAGACAAATAAAATCTTGCAGGGATTGGTAGAGATGGAAAGAATGTTTGATGATAAAGACATGACTAGTTTTAGACCTAGTTTAGGAGGGTGTGAAGGTGTTGCAAAATTAAACTTGGGCAGTGAGAGAAATCCAAGAGAAGTGTATATTGGAAAAAAGATCACACCAAAGATTAGAACAACATTGATAAATTGATTGAGGAAGTATAGGCATGTCTTTGCCTAGTCATATGATGACATTAAAGCATACAGAGAAGACCTTTTTCAGCACGAGGTACCATTAAAACCGGATGCTAAACCTTTCAGGAAAAAGAAAATGCCTATAAACCCTACCTTGGCTCCTAAGATGAAGGAGGAGTTAATGAAAATAAGAAAAGCGGGGATTATTGAGCCTATAAGGCACTCAACATGGGTGTCAAACTTAGTACCACTAGGAAAGAAAAATAGTGATATTAGGTTATGTGTAGATTTCAGAAATCTAAATGTTTCATCTTTGAAGGATAAATATGCTTTGCCTAACATGGAAGCTCTGTTGCAGAAGGTTATAGGAAATGAATTGTTGTCTATGATGGATGGGTTTTCAGGCTATAACCAAGTTAAGGTCAAGGAGTCAGAGAAGTGCAAGACAACCTTTACTACACCATGGGGCACTTATGTGTATGCGAGGATGCCTTTGGGGTTAAGAAATGCAAGAGCTACATTCCAGATGGCTATGGATGTAGCTTTTGAAGGGTTAATTGATCATATTTTAGCAGTGTACCAAGATGATATGACTGCTTATTCTAAAAATGCACAAGATCATTGTAACGACTTAGAATTTTCTTTTATTAGAGCAATAGAATATGGCATATCTTTGAATCCTAAAAAATATCATTTTGGGGTTACTGAAGGAAAGTTGTTAGGTCATATTGTTTCAAAAGATGGTGTGAGAATCGATCCAAAAAGGATTGCTGCTATTGATAAAATTCAAATCCCAAGAACAGTTAAAGCAATTCAATCTTTTTTCAGTCAAATTAACTTTGTAAGAAGATTTGTTTCAAACTTTTCTGAAATCATAAAGCCTATTGCTAAAATGTTGAAAAAGAGTGTTGAAATAAAATGGACTAATGAAGCTCTTGAATCTTTTGTAAATATCAAAAGAGCCATCAAGGAAGCCCCTGTATTAAAATCACCTGATTTCTCTAAACCCTTCCAAGTGTTTTCATTTGCTTCATTCCATACCATTGCTGCTGTCATGTTACAAAAGAATGATGAGGGCCATGAACAACCAGTGGCATTTTTTAGCAAAACCCTACAGGCATTTGAATTGAACTATGATTTGAACGAAAAGCAGGCTTATGCTCTTGTGAAAGCTATAAAATATTTCAGACCCTATTTGGTTGGTGCCACTGTCATTGCATATGTGCCAAATGCTGTTGTTAAAGACATCTTTAGACAATCAGAAACTACTGGAAGGAGATGCAGATGGATAAATCATATCTAAGAATTCAATATTGATCTAGAAATTACAAAGTTGGTAGGGGGTCAGGGTTTGGCAAAGTTAATGGCAGAATCCAATTTTGAAGCAGCACAGGTAAATCAGGTAGAGTTGGAAGATGCAAAAATTAGCATTGAGATGTGTCCTTGGTTTACAAATATTGTATATTACTTGAAATACATGAAATGTCCAGATGGTTTAAATGATAGTCAGAAGAGAACTTTAAAGCTTCAAATATCTAAGTATGTGTTACTTAATGGAGATTTATATTGGAAAAATAGAGATGGTGCTCTCTTATTGTGTCTAGATGAGTCTCAAGCATCTATTGTTTTAAAAGATTTACATGAAGGTGTATGTGAAGGTCATTTTTCAGCCAAAACCACTACTCATAAAATTCTAAATGCTGATTATTATTGGCCCCAAATTTTCAAAGATAGTCATGCTTATATCAGAAAATGTGAAGCATGTCAAAAGTTCTCAGCAAAACTTAAGTATAATGGATCCATTCCTCTCAGACCCATGCATATAGAGGAACCATCCAGATGTGGGGTATTGACTTCATAGGAGAGATAGAAAACAAATATAGTGGTGGGCATAAATGGATTTTGGTGGCTACTGATTATTTTACTAAGTGGGTTGAAGCCATTCCCACAAGATAGGCTATAGGCAAAGTGGTGACACAGTTTCTTTTGGAAAATATTCTGACTAGATTTGGGGTACCTCGGAAGATTGTGGTAGATAATGGGATGTGTTTCAGATCCAATGAGTTTTCTGATTTCTGTGAAAATTATGGCATCGGTTTGTCCTATTCATCACCTTACCATCCCCAAGGAAATGGACAAGCACAATCTAGCAATAAAAACTTGTTAAAGATTATCAAAAGGATGTTGGGTCATAATAAAAGAGCTTGGGATTTGAAATTGATGTTAGCAGTATGGGCTGATAGAGTGACACTCAAGAAGTCCACAATATTTGCTCCATATGAGATTGTATATGGAAAAGAAGCAAGATTACCCTTGAGTAATTTTCTCCCAATTTATAAATTTGTTACAAAGGAATTTTCAGAAGAAGTAAACTTTATGGGGGATAGATTGATGGCTTTGGCTAAGTTGGATAAATGTAGAAAAGAGGCTCAGGAAAGAAACATTCAGAGGCAACAAATGGTTAAGGCTTTACATGATAAAAGGGCTTGTGACAGAACTTTTGAGGAGGGAGAATGGGTACTTAAATGGAATGTCAAAGACCAAGACAAAGGAAAACATGGAAAATTTGATGCACTCTGGCTAGGACCTTATATCATCTTCAAAAAAAGTGGAGAAAAACCATATTACTTGCAGGATACTGATGGTGAAGTTGTGGAATTTCCAGTCCATGATCAATACCTCAAGTATTTCTTCTCTTGCTAATCAGGGAGTATTTCTTGTATTATAGTAATATAGTTTTTTCTCTTGTTTTTTGTTATATGTTTTCAATTTTCATTTTGGTCTGCTTTCTAGAGATAGCTGAGACCTTGCTATGTCCTTAAAGAGAACATGCATCCCCAGAAAGAGCCATTGTTAGCACATATTTTTACAAAATATTTTGTGCTATATATGGATCCATTTTTTCTATCATATGAGCATTAACTGTTGGTGTCTTATATGCAGGAGCATAGCTGAAGAAAATGAAGATGTCCAAAATATCAAATACCTCATGCCAGTCCTCCGAGATTTCGCAGATGGAGCAGTAGACTAGACAATAGAAACTTCCAAGCAAACATAGTTGCAAGGGGTAGCGTGGTTGCAGACTAGGCTCAGAAGTTTTCAAGAAAAGGCTCAGGCATACAACACATGCAATAGTAGGGGAGGCATAAAGCCTTTATCCCACATTGTTTGTGGGATAGGCTCTTTTAGTATTTAAATCCAAAATGACTTGCATAATAACTATCGAAAGACAAGTGGCTTTTGGCGTGAAGAAGGCTGAACCCAGTGGACCCCACGCATGCACATACATCTTGAGGAAACCAAATTTTTACAACAGACTGGAGAGGATAAGGGCTAAAGATCAAACAAGTCAGGTTGATTAGACGGTCGGGCGGAAGATCCAATGGTGGTCACTAGGTCGTGATGGGAAATTGCTCATTAGACTTTCCACTATGGTTAGGCAACAAGGGAGAGCTTCATTCAGACGGTGAGTCCGACCATGCTAAGGTGGCAAGACAGGGACTCTGGAGCCAATCCAGAGGTGACACGTGGTGGGCCCGATAGATGAGGTGGGCAGCCCAGGTGTGATAACAACTGTGCAAGTTGGAAATGATCCAACAGCTATCACTATACCACTATGACAAATAACTCATCGGTTAATCCTCATGACATGGCGACTAAGCATGTGCAGAAAAAGGATAAATTAGAGATCGAACAATTTGGCAGATTAGACGGTGATCACAGAAGATCTGACGGTCATCGCTATACCGCAAGATAGAGATGCACATTGGTTTATCCCCCATGACATAGGGACTGGCAAGGTGGCAGATGAGGTGTCATCTCGGTGGATCTGCAAGCAAATTAGGATGTGCCACGTGGTAGAACCTAGAAGAAGAACCCAGGTCTAGTGGCAGATAAAGTGGCAAGACAGATGGCGTCTAGTAGCAGGTCCAAGTGGTGGGTAGGTGGATCCGTGAGTGAACCAAAGAGTGACACGTGATACAGATGGACAAAGAGAAGAGAGAGCCACTCAGGCAAGGTTAAAGGCCGAGAAGATAAGGAAGATCGGACGGTCGACCAAGTTGATCCGACGGTGGTTGCTATACTGCAATCGAAAGATGTGTGATGTTTATTTGCCGTTACATGGTGACCGAGTCGTGAGGCTCACTAAGGAAGCAATTCAGAGTAGATAACGTTTGAGTAGGTTGGAAAATATCTAACGGTTGTCCCTGATCCGCTATGCAGAGATGCACGATGAATATCCATCGCAAATCAACGACAAGGAAGAGTTAGAGTTGAGGTGGGTCTGGTGGTGCTGAGATGGTAAAATCGGGTATTGCCCAAGGTGATCTATGATCAAACCAGAAGCAGACATGTGGCGGGTTGCAGAATAAACAATCAAAGTTAAATTTATAACTCAGACTACAAGGGGAACATACATTCTTATCGTATGGCCGAAATATTAACTCATGAATTTCATAAAAGGGAAGAATATTCTCTGCTTTACGTTACTATTTGAAAGTGCATTAAAGATGAATTTTATGTGTATTTATCCTGAATAAAGTGCCTTGAATATATATTTTAGGGTAAGGTATTATTTTATATGAATAGATGCTATGTTTGCAAAATATTTTTAAAAAAGGGAAATACTTTGGTTTTAGTGAATTATTTTAAACAAGTATTTATATAAAAATAAATTGACTTTTCAAACTAAAATCTAAGGTGGAATACGTTTTATTTTCAAATGAAGGAATCTGATTGGCTTATTTTGTGTGCATAAAATAATGAGAAGATAATGAATACTTGCTGAGGAATATTATCAAGGCGGAGAATAAAGCACACATTATTGAAGCATCATTTAGTATTTGTAGGGTTTTAATTTGTAAATTAATTGTTACACCAAAGGGTGTGTCCTTTGGAATGCAATGGTCTATAACTCCCTTCTGTGTATGAAAGGGTGTGTCCTTTCATATATGTCTTTTGATACACATACTTATAGGGAGTCATTTTGTGATGTAAAAAGGGGGGAACATACTGTTGAAGGACTGAATGTCATTTTGTATTAGGGAAGTCTATAGGAATAAGAAGTGTCATTTTTGTGCAAGCAATCTATAATGGAGTATCTGGAAGTGCAACTTATGTATACAATTATTTGGCTAAGATGACTGAGATGGGAAAAGTGGTCCCGATGGTGAAGACTGTGAATAGGGAGGGTGATGAGAACAATAATGTGGCAGACCTGGAGGACTTGGGATCCCATGGGGTCAGCGCTCCTATTTTGGATTTGGCTACGATGTTGAAAATGGAAAAAGTTGACCCGGTGTCGGAGACAGTCAACAGGGAGGGTGATGAGAAAAAGATTGATATCTCACATGGGATCCTGACTATGGAACAACTCAAAAATATCTATACTGATGTAATGGATATTTTGCAAAGGATTGAAAATATGGGGCTGTTGCTAGAAATAAAGGTCATTCTTGAGGAGGTCAAGGTTCTGAAACATAAGGTGGAGGCCAGAGATTCCCAGATTGCCAATCTCAATAATTTATGCTTGCAAGTTCTTCATAGTTCGGCCCTCACTCTCTCCCACCCGAGAGAGCATACCGCAGACAACGATGCTGACAAATATGAAGCTAGGGAGCTTTACAAGTTCCTTTGTGATGATTGGAAAAATGTCATTGATAGGACTACTATTCGCAAGTCGACCCCTTAGGTCTTGCGTTGTTTTTTGTGTTTATGGATGCTTTCCCTTTTTCCCTTTTGCTCTGCTCTTTTAGTTGTTTCTAGTTCGCAAAGACCCTAGTTATGGATGTTTGTTGTTATAGTGTTGTTTATAGTTTAATCTATGTAAAGGATCAGTGCCCTGGTTTTCACTGCTTCCTCAATCAAAAACATTCAAAGACTAAACATGTATTAATCAAATATCATGTCTTGAGAGAAAAAGTCAGTGAAGAGGAAGTAAAGTTGGAGTATTTGTCTATAAAGGAATAGATTATTGATATTTTCACTAATCCTTTACCTGCAGATACATTTGTCTATTTGAGAGACAAGTTAGGGGTATCTACCCCTACTGATGAGAATTAAATGCATTGAGCTACATCAATCCGGTGGACCTTACAAACTTATCTCGTTGTCTGGATTGATGAGTTGGTGTTGCTACTTTGTTGGACTAGTCAGTATGTTTAAGGGGGAGAGAATCATTATTTTCTTATCTAAGGGGGAGAGTAAGTTTGGTTTTATGTTTTGAAGATCTTTGGAATTGCTGTCAAAGGGGGAGAGAAGTAAGTGAAAAATTGTTTTATCTACTTGATCTTAGGGGGAGATTTTTGGAGATGTTTTCTTTCTTTGCATTGATTAATTTTCACATTCATATGTTGCCATCAATGACAAAGGGGGAGATTGTTGGGCATTGTTGTTGCTAGGATATGTTGTTGTCATTGATGTCAACATATTCCTATGATTTATTGCTCTAATGTTTGCAAATTGGCTTATTGGGATCATGGTTTGGTGTATGGAGTATTTCTAGTGTTATTATATCTTTTTGTTTTGGTTTTGGTGATCCAAGAAGCTTAATTGATCATATCATATGATCTGGTTTGTAGTTTGTTTTTCTAATCAGTGCTTTGCAGAGTTTATTTTTTCCTCTGGTATATTCTGTTTTGATCAAATCTTGAGCTAATTTTTTGAGAGATTGTTTGGGATGGTATTTTGTATCTTTATTTCAAAAGGGTCATGATTTGGTGCTTCGAAAGTTATGTTTCTTCATGTCAGTTGTTGTTGTTTGAGTGTTCTTGAAGTTTAGATATTGATCGATGAAGATTTGATAAGTGGTGTTGGTACATCTATTACTGATGACTCTAACGTGCTTGTTGGTGTTTCCTAATAGTGTCTTATTTTTTTTTATGGTCCGCATTCATCTATGTGCATGTTCTTGGTGACTTTTTTGAATCGGTGATGTTCTTCATGTTATGCATTTTTCCTCGTGGTGTAGCGTGTTGTGGTTGATCTTGGCATGATTACCAGTGGTGATGATCATTTGGAAATTTGATTTAGGTCCATGATATTTCATGTATATCATTATATTGTTCATGTGGTCGATCTTTCTATCGTATGATATAATTTTGTAATTGTGAGTTGAGGGTTTAGCCGACTTTGTTGTCAAGGTTGATGAATTCTATAAATAGGTGATATAGTCATGTAATTTAGGTATCGAGGTTGTGTTTGAATTATCAAAGAGTGGTGTATGAGAGAAAAAGTGTTTCATCTTTCAGTGTGGTGTATTGAGAAAAGATTGGTGTTGCAGAGTAGACATATGTACTTAACTAGAATTGTCATCAATCATTAGCAGACGCTATTATTCACTAGTACATTTTGGCCTAATTTTCGATGGCTAATTGTCGGAACTCCGACGACACCACGTCGGACTTCTGTTAAATGTAACCATCAAAAAATTATCATCGGTCTTCACAACGATGCCATTTGCGTCAGTAGTCCAACAACATTATGAACTCTTCCGATGGTTGATATGTTTGCTCCTTCGACCAAAAATGTCATCGGATTACAGTCAGAATTCCGACACTCCCCCACTACCATGAATCGATGACTGTCCGACAAGGAAGTGATGTCGAACATACAACATCCTTGTCGGATGTTTCTTTAGTTTTCGACGGTATTAGATGTTGTGGGTCAAACGTCTTGGCCGTTGGTGCATGAAAGAATTGCATGAGTTTAGCTACTTTTAAAAATTGCATAAAACATTTTTAATTTATTTGATTCAATGTTATTTGCAAAAAAAGATTATCAATGATGTTTCCTTTCTCCAAGAGGGCAAGTGCAAGGTAATGAATCACAAATTCGCTAAAGTCTGCGCGTTGGAAAACACACTCTTAAAAATGGGGGCCCATTTTTGCCTTGGGCTCCCGAGCCAAAAGGTAACAGGGACCCGAAGCAAAAATAAACGGGCCCCCATTTTGTTCTAAAACAGGGCCCCACTTTTAAACAAAACGGGGCTCGTTTTTTAAAAATGGGGGCCTGTTTCTAAATCGTATTTTACCCTTTTTTTCGTGCGAATTTTTTCATTTTCACCCTAGAAGTGAAGTGAGAACAAGAGATCAAAAATGGGCCCCCATGCTGTGGATTCCATTTCAAGCCTCCACCACTATCCCAGGTACACATTCAATCATCTATTTTCACATTTTGTAATTTTCTTATATATTTTTCCTGTTTTTTGTGTATTATTTAGATTTTTTTGGTATTCTTTTAGTTTTTTTTTAAAGTAGCCTATAAATAAATTTGTTTTTACATTTGTAAATTCTTAATTTTGATCTGAAATATTCTTCAACAGTTAACCCTAAACCCTAATCAACAAATTTACAAATCAAAACCAAACCTAGATAGTTAACAAAACAAAATATCAAATTTACAAGATACAAGATATCTCAGAAACATCAAAATGAAAACAAAATCAAAACAAAACTGAAACTAAATGGAAATCAAAACCAAAACCAAAACCAAATCGAAACAAAATCAAAACGAAAAAATTTAACCACTTCTAGCAAGCCACCATTCCAATTCCTTAAATTGAACATATGTACCAAAATTGTTCTTAATCCTCATTAGGCAATACAAAAGTTACCACTATTAGTATAACCTTAAAATTAATTAACATTACTCTTCAAATTTTAGATATCAAAGTTTAGGCTTAGGTTTATGCCATGTCATGGCATAAACGTCCTATTATGTCATGGCATGGTATAAAATGACCAATTATGGACACATTATGTCATGTCATGGTATAATAGGACACATTATGCCATGATGGCATAATATGTCATATTATGCCATGAAATAGCATAATGCATCCATAGTTGGTCCTATTATATCATGTCATGGCATAATAGGTCCTATTATGCCATGACATTGCATAATAGTCCACCTATTATGCCATCATGGCATAACAGATCCATAATAGGACCTATTAAGCCACAACATGACATGATTTTCTTGAATTGCCAACTTCATCATCTAATTCATCTCCAACACTAAAACTATGCTAATTTGACATGTTTACTTAGTATGATAGGACCAATTATGGACCTATTATGCCATGATGGCATAATACGTCCTATTATGCCATGACATTACATAATAGGTCCATAGTTGGTCCTATTATATCATGTCATGGCATAATAGGACCTATTATGCCATCATGGCATAATAGGTCCTATTATTCCATGACATTGCATAATAGTCCACCTATTATGCCATCGTGGCATAATAGGTCCATAATAGGACCCATTAAGCCACAACATGACATGATTTTCTTGAACTGCCAACTTCATCATCTAATTCATCTCCAACACTGAAACTATGCTAATTAGACATGTTTACTTAGTATGATAGGACCAATTATGGACATATTATACCATGATGGCATAATATGTCCTATTATTCCATGACATTGCATAATAGGTCCATAGTTGGTCCTATTATATCATGTCATGGCATAATAGAACCTATTATGCCATCATGGCATAATAGGTCCTATTATGCCATGACATTGCATAATAGTCCACATATTATGCCATCATGGCATAACAGGTCCATAATAGGACCTATTAAGCCACAACATGACATGATTTTCTCGAATTGCCAACTTCATCATCTAATTCATCTCCAACACTGAAACTATGCTAATTTGACATGTTTTCTTAGTATGATAGGACCAATTATGGACCTATTATGCCATGTCATTGCATAGTAGTCCACCTATTATGCCATCATGTAATAACAGGTCCATAATAGGACCTATTAAGCCACAACACGACATGATTTTCTCGAATTGCCAACTTCATCATCTAATTCATCTCCAACACTGAAACTATGCTAATTTGACATGTTTACTTAGTATGATAGGACCAATTATGGACCTATTATGTCATGTCATGGCATAATAGGACTTATTATATCATGTCATTGCATAATAGGGCCTATTATGCCATGATGACATAATAAGTCCTATTATGCCATGACATTGCATAATAGGTCCATAGTTGGTGTCCAATATTTTTTGGCTTGGATTTTTAAAAACTTATAAATATCCTGCGTATCGTTTAACATATCCACACCTAAGGATTTGGTATTGCATAAAAATTAAAAAAGAGAGAAAAGTAAACACAATTTTTTTATTCATGGGTGAAAACTATTCTTATGACACCTTGGACAAGTACCATGATGAAGACCAAACTATTGCATCATGTATAATCTATTTTTTAAAAGTACCCTACACTTAGGAGTATACCATAATCCATTCAAATTCTCTTTATTCTCAACCTCCCTTGTCATCATCCATATCATGTATCTCACATTCCTAGTTTTTGACCTTGATTTAAGTGTTTTAATCATTTTGAGACATGTTTTAGGAAAATTCTAATATATAAAATCCTCTTTACAGAGAATTCTTACAAAAAAATTTAGAAGATGAGTAACATATATCCACATCTCTACCAAAGTAGGGAGTATGAGTTGAACATGTGATGCCTACCTAGGTAGATATCTACCCAAGTAATCTTATCCTATCCTAGGTGCAAATATGGAATACAATAGTTAGCTAAATGCAAGAAAATAATGATGCACCAACAAAGTGAATGTACACATTGAGGTGACACATAACATAAAAGAGAAACCACTAGATATGAGATATTATTTTATCACCTAGATTTAACTCTTAGTTTTCCTTCATTCATAGTTTATCTTTCATAAGGTTCACTTTTCACATCTACTTTATCTTTTGGTAGCTATTTATCTCCTTTATGTCTTATCTCCCACTTTGGGAACATGTATGTTTAATTTAATCTTTTATGTTTACTTCATATTCTATTACCCCACTTGTAGGGCATGTTTAATATTTTCTCACTTGATTTCCTTTTTTAATCCTACTTCTACTTCATATGTTTTATCTCCTATTTTTACATTATCTAATCTTTATTAATAACTACTAATTTCCCATAATGATTTAGGTCTTATACTTTAATCTTTGTTCCATCTTATGATCTTCAAGACTATTTGCTTCACATATGTTCATATAGTGTTTTTCTAATCTTATTAAAGCATTATCTTATGTTTGTATATTGGTTAATCTATCTTCTTAAAGTATTATCTTATGTTCATACATTGGGCAATTTATCACTTTAGATCATTTTTGTATATCCTTCCATTTATATATAATTATATCTAGGTACACTGATAATTAGCTCTACATGATCTCTTACTCTTATGTCTAGTTACTAAAAACATGTTATTTATTATTTTTCATCAATGACTTATCATCATTATTTTTTTTTTTTTAAACAAGAGCATGCTATTTACAATCCTTTATTGTCATGCCTATTATTTTAGAGAATATAATAGATTATCACTATTTGATCACACATTCTTGCATCTTAGTATCATATGATTGTACCTCACATGATGATCTTGTATTGCTATTATCTTGCATGATCTTATGATCATATCTTGGTTTATAGAGCATAATGATCTTACATTTCAATATCTTATTTTAATCACTTATCATCAATCCTTATATATTCTTACACTAAGGAGGATCATCTTATTTCCCACTTCTTTATTGATCTTGCATTGGCATATCTTACGAGCAATCCTACTTATATCAATATGATGTGTACTACATCACCATATAATATGTACTACATCACCATTATATCAATCCTAATAATCCTTTTAATTTCATGGTCACTTTTGCCTATATGATGTGTACTACATCACCATTATTTTGACCATATGTTGATCTTATTTAAATTTTTTTACAAGTTCATGTATGGAATATTTTATATTGATTTTAATAGTTGATGCATTTTACAAGAAATTAATGCATTAAATTGAATATATAATAGATTTATGAAGTTTAATTGAAAGTTTTTATTAAGTTTTGTGCGAAAATTTTATATTTAAAGATTCAATAGTATGTACATGTATATTTTTTAAAGTTTAATATTATATTATATTTCATGTGTATCTCATTCAATAACATAGAAATGTTACTATTTATAAATGTTTTTTTTAAAACTAAAATAGATTCTTCTTTGACATAGAGTTCTATATAATTCAGGTATATCTTTATATATGTAGGAGCTCTTTTCTATCATGGATGTCTTTGACATAGATGAACTATTAGGTGAAATCCCCCCACTGCAACCACCACCTCCTCCTCCTCCTCCACCTCCACCTCCACCTCCACCTCCACCACCACCACCACCACCACCACCACCTCCATCCCCTAGATTGGATGAAATTCGTTTAAGAGAACAAATTAATGAAAACCTACAAGTGATTGAACAAAATATTACTGCTATCCAAAATGAGCCAATCACGCCACCCCATCTTCTAGAGTTTGCAAAATCAATGCAAACTGTTGTCGAGTCAGTTAGATCTATTGATACTCAATTAGATAAATTTCATAGACGACGACAAGAGTTGCGTGATTTTTATGCCAATGGTTTAACTTATAGGAAAATCACTGGTCTCAAAATAACCAAAGCTCATTTATGTCCATATTTTACTAACCCAAAAATGAGAGAACCAATGCAACCTAACTAGAAAATAATTTCAATTAGGTGGTGTGTGCATCCAGAAATGGCTAGACACTTTTGGGATAGATGGTGGATGGCTTTTGATTATCCACCACATCGTAATTATGAGGTCTCTTTTTATTTTTTGAAGAAATTATACTATGAGTTTGTAATGCACCAAGAACCAAATTATTTTGATATTAAGTCATTCTAGGGTGTTGGTCGTGGAATGCCACAACATACATTAGGGGCACAGAGTAATAATCCCCTCCCAGATCCACCCATAGTTCCACTTGTTTCTCCATCGATTCCTACAAATGTGCAAAATACATCATTCACTTCGACATTAGATGCTTTGACTTCCCTCACAGGTAACCTAAGTGAGCAAGCTGCTCACATGACATTCGCTCCTTGATGGATGTCACATATGTGTTCGAGTTGTCATGAGACGTGTGTAGGTCCTACTGTTGATCCAGGGTCTGCTTCAGTTCCAGCTGAGTATGATGCAACAGATGATAGTATGATGACATCATATATGGATTTTCTTTGCTCTGATGATCATCTTGACCAGGTATAGATATATATACATGTACATGTCAATATTTAAATACTTCATTAAATATAGGTATAAATTAAGTGCATGTCTTTTTTTTTATACAATCTAATCCTTCATTAAATAAATTTGGTTTATGTAGATAAGGACTACACCTAATATTAGAGTCAATATTGCATCTACTAGAACACAACTTGGCACACCTTATGGGGTATAGTATCAATTTCTATCTAGACATTGTACTAGCTTTTTAAGTTAATATGTTATCATCGTATACTATATAAATTTTCATGTTGATACATTGAATGCTTCTTTCTCCAGAATTCAAGTCACGAGGGGCCCTCTTCAACACATCGAGAAGAGGGTGTGACTACTGTGACACCATCTATGGTATGTATCTTAGAATTCATAAATTAAATATGAACTCTTACAACATTGTAACTTAACTTGAAATTATTTAATACACATATATATGTTCACTAAATATGATTTCATCAAATGCATGTTTGGAGGTGGACACTACTATTAGGATAGGTTATCCTCATTATTTTTATCAGAGCCAATTTGAGCGCACTTCGACATCCTTTGAGGTCTTAATATTTAATACCTAATTTGATCCTATTTTGACTCTTAGTTTAAGATTTAATTGGACACTTTGAATTTGACCTTGTACAGGAGTTAGTTAGCACTACATTTGGTGTTGATACTGCACATGATACTGCTAGAGGATCTGATGAGCATATGGTAAGTTTGTAACTTAATTTATGAATTCCAACTATATTTAATAAATGATTCTTTTAATAGTTAATTTCAAGTATTTTAATATTATTTTTTCCTTGTACAGCATGAGACGGGTGGATCTGATCCACGTCCCGGGGAGAAGAGACCACAAGATGTTATTGATGATAGCACTTAGATTTTACTGTTTATTTGGCTCTGATATGATGTACATGTAATTTTTTATATGATATGTACTTTTTTATGGACTTTACACATTTTTTTACATGTGTAATTATTTTTTAACATTGTATATATTGTCTTGGACGTGTACATACTTTATATATATGGATAGTTGCATAATAGGATTGGATCATATATATTTTATGCATACTTTATATATTTTGTGCACATTAGATATTATGTGAAGTTCATCATGTTATCATCCATATATATATATATATATATATATGGATTAGATATTGTATGGATTATGTGGACTTGAAATTTTATTTTTAGAATTTTATTTAAATAACTTGTGATTAGATAAACTAAAGGTGTACATCATGAACTAACAATGATGATAAGACCAAAGTATCAAAACATATCTTATAATTATAACATATTCAAAATTAAAAAGTATTAATCATCATAGATAAGCAAATTATATAATCAAATATATAATTACCACTACAATAATAATGATGATAAGAGAAAAGTATCAAAACAAATATATTGAATAGAACTTGATTAAAACATAATTATCTCATTCATAAATTTGACCAATAGTCTCTCATTTATGTATATTACACAAAGTGTAATCAAGAAGACCTATCTAAAATAAAATAAACATTCTATTTAAATTATAATAATAAGGATTTATATCTCTCAAAATACAACATAAAGTATGCACAAACAATAGTAGTCATTGAGGCCAAGTCTACTCTGAGAGACCTGGAAAAAAAATACATATGATTAGTTTTTATAATGAGGATGCATTGAATTTAAAATACAACATAAAACATACATCACGACTCTTCAAAGGGATTTGCCTTAAGGGTACAAAACTTTAACTTACTTGTAATTATTCAAAATGAAACATAAAGTATGCACAAATAACTTCGTGTTCACTGATGCCTTCTACTTGTGGTAGACCTGAAACAAAATTACTAGATTAGCATTTATAATTATGATGCATGATTTAAAATGCTATATAAAATATGCATCACAACTCTTAAAAGAGAGGTGGATTAAGGGTTCAAATTATAACTTGCTTGATATTCATTCTGTTATACCATCTGCATCCTCTCTCTTTTGTAAAACATCTATAATTGTCTCGTGCTCTTCCATAGAGAGTCCATAATTGTTTATTAGCAGGCCTACCACGATATCTATCCAATTTTACATTAGTTGCCAGTAGAAAATGCGATTAATGTATAATCTTCTTCTCTAATTCATAATCTTCAAATGTGGGCAATCTATTCTTTCTTGTTAGATATTTGTGTAGCCAAGTGCCAACAATAACCACAGATCATGTTGGATAGTCATAACCATCATCATCTTCTCAAGGAGTGGTTAGCTTATATTTTTTCTCTACACATCAAGCCAACTAATACTCTATCCCCTCTTCATTGTCCTCTGGTGCAACAACAACATAGACATGTCCTGTGCACAAAACAATTTTATTTTAATATTTAAAGAGAAATAAAAACAAAAATATACACTGTAAGATTTCATATATATGTACTATTTAATAAATCAAAATAAATTTCAAAAACAATTTTACCTTGTTGTATAAGATCTGAAATGCGATCATAGTCATTTGATGCAAACATCTAATCCATATCTTCATCAGTTCTTTCATGCAGATCATTTGCATCTATGGGTGTCAATGATCTTTGTTGCCATTCTTCAACCCATTCTTTATTCTCACAAAATTCCCAATCTCTGGAAACACAAAACTAACAAAAGCAAGCAAGCTAACTTGTGAATATAGTCCATGTGTTTGAATTAGAACTCTTAAATGAATGCCATTTAGCTGATCCAGTGATGGTATTACAATCATGCCGAATAGGAATACTATCTACCTCTACCAACCAGAAGAAACGTTGAATTACAAAGTTCTCAGTTGATCCTTTTGACAACTTTGAATTGCACCAATCTACTACAACTGCACGATCATCTCTGAATTTCACTGCATCCTCGAATTTCAATTGTTCTCTAGCTAGAGCTCTTTTTACACAGGCACCAGCTCCACCGTGTTCCCCCTTACCATGTGTCGCTTCAAAAAAACTTCATAAATGTTGGACATTGGTTATCTTGTGAACTTTGCATATCCAATAAAAAATTCTTGCATTTTTGAATTTTCCAATGCAGTTATCTGACCATATGATATGTTGTTTCATGTCAATTTCTCTTTCCTTAATATTATCATAAAATACCTCGAAGCAATGCTGAACAAAATCTGACAAGTGTAATCGATTATCACTAACATAGAAATGATACTCCCTCAAAAAATTTCTGTTATCTTTTGTACTGTCATGGTCATGTCTGTATATAATGTGCACAAATATGGCCACTTGCACTGAGTTTTAGTATTTTGATTGAGTTTCCTCTTGTGGTTTTAGAGTATAATTTTCTGGAAAATCCACAACTGATACTATTTTTCCAACTGGAAATGTGTTCTTGCATATGCGAAACTGTCCATCAAGATCGGGCATGTTGGGAATTTTTCACATATTTTGGAACAATATGACTTTTAAACTCACTGATAAATGCATTCATACTATTTTGTTCTATAATCGATTCTAAACATTTCCCCATCTTTCCATCCTTTAGAGGGTATTTCATATTTATAAATCTCCTAACATCAACCATTTTTTGTCCAAACTCGGATGAAACATGTTCATGCAAAAATTCACCTATCAAAGAATAATCCCCACATAAATTGCAAAGAAATAATTGTTCATTGGGTGGTTTACAAAATACATTTCCAATAAAATCTTTTATAGTTTCAGGTGGAACATAAACACCACAATCCTGCACAAGATCATTACCATGCAACATACAACATATATATCAAAAAACATCATAATAGTAACAAAATTGAACATAAGTTTTACAACAACAATATATTCTTTGTTTATTGATTTTAACATACTAGGGTTTGCATTTTTCAAATGATCTTTGACTAATTCATAAATTCATTAACACAGATTCATCACTAAATTTTTAAAAGAATTCAATTTGAGTCATGTCAAGAAGATGTTTTGGATGAGGATCATGAATTTTTGATCCCACCCTTAACTTTAAAACATCTCTAGCATTTGATGGAACTCTAGTGTTATCATGCTAAAATTTTGCAATCAATTTTTTAGTTTCATCATTTAATTTCATGTCCGACCTTTGAAGTCTACCATAAAACTCTAACAATGGTTTAGTGGATCAATTTCAATTGTGTCTCCTCTTTTGGTCACTCTTGACAAGGTTCTACAATGTAAGTTCAAATAGCCACTTATATCACTTAACATTCTTTTACTAACAATTGTTTTGTCAACTATAGGAGTTGTTATAACTCTACGTGTTGCATTCTTATCTTTAGATCGACTTGTTTTTTCGATAGAATCGATGGCATTGGCAACAGTAGATACAACTTTCTTATATGATTCATCTTTTCTTTTTTGGTTTTGCATAAATACCTATTTTTTTCATGACTCTATGCATTTTTAACATTTTTATAAATTGTAGCATTAATTGACATTGGAATCCTAACTTTTTATAATAGAAAAATTATTTATATAATCTGTTTGCATGTGTTCTGATTTGTCTCCAAGAAACTAACCCATTAAGATTATCTAGCACATTGCTATCAATAGTAAACAAATTACATTCATTTTCTTTCAGAGAGGGTGGTGTAATATTTTCAATTTTTATTTATTTTCGTATTAATGTATGAAATTTATATCCAGCTTCATTTAAATCAGCAATTTGATTGGCATCATAGTCTTGGGGATTTAAAAACATACCAAGATTCACATCTACATGAACATTTGCATCAATAGTCATACCCGTGTTTGGTTCTACATTTCTTGCGTCCATCATGATCTCTTCAATGGTCTCATCTACAACGGGCACTGAACTAGATGCTTCAAAAGTGTTATTCAATTGTCGTTGTTGTGATCTTCAATCTCTTTGGCATTTTTCCTCCTTCTCTCTTTGTGCTTGAATTTCATCTGCTGTCATTGTCCTCTTTTGTTTCTTTTGACGTTGCCTAGAACCCATCTTTACAAACTCCTCTTCAAAAATTTGTGTAAAAAATATTAAAAATTACTACCAAATGATGTAAAAAAAGTTTGTCAGTACGAATTTCAAAGATAGTGTGGTAAATTGATGCAATATGTCTTTTTTTTTTATAGTAACGGTTATTTAAAACGGGGGCCCATTAGTAAATCCAATGGTCAAAAAAATGGAACGGGGCCCCGTTCTGTGGAAGTTGATTCCACAACCCCCCACTTGGCTCGGGATTAGGCCTAGGATAGGCCTGGGATGGCCACACCTGAGACATGGACCTGCAAATTCAAATCTCCATGAATGAAAGCACAAATATGAACTTCTGAAATAGTTTACGTGTCTCTAATTAGAGAATTTTTATACGAAATTAAAACCCATTTCAGATTATAGTGTCTAGATTCTAAATATGTAAATTTATTTAAATATCGATTATTATAACTATTTTTCATTTAATTTATACTAAATCGGGTCCAGAAACTTGAAATATTAACTAATTTTGTTAATTTAATAACTTTTTTATTTTAATTAATTATGAAAAAAAAATGTCATCAATCTACACAAAATTATTTTCTATTTAAAAAATAAAAAAAATAATTTTTTTAAAAAGTTTTCGTCAAATTATGTGGGTCGTACACGTCAAATTTTTAAAAAGATAATTACGGCCATTAAAAAATTAATTAAAAAAAAAATATTAGAAAACAAAATACAGAAAAATATGCTCATCAATCTTCAGCGTGTTACAAACTAGTTCCTATAATGGTTTGAGAAAATAATTTTAATTGTGTCAAAAAGTGTGGGTCGTACACATGCATGGTATGGTCCTAAAACATGCATTTTTAAAACATAGTTTGTAGAACTCCATTCAAAAATTTATTTTTTATTATGTGGGTATTAAAATAAATTACATATTTGGAAAGTACACTTAGAGGGCTATCTTTTATATTACTGACTTTTTCCAAGATTCAATCTCTAAGTGTTTCAAAATTTAAGCTCAAATGAGACAAAATCTGAAAATCAGGGAAAACACTTCACTTTTTGGCCAAAAAGTGGACTCAGCTTCTTGCACTAACCCAAGAATTGTCTAGGATCTTTCCGTCAGATAATATGTAATATCCAATGAATAAATCTTTTCTTTACAAATGCTAATTTTATTTAATTATCATCTGCGCATTAATTATAATTTATATCTGTGCGGAAGAAGAAGATACAAGCTGAAGACTTGTGTGCAAGTAAATTTTGTAAAAGAAAGCAAGGAGACGTTATCTTGAATGACATGGAAACAAGCTCATCAGCTGCCTAGAAGAGAGAAATTGGAGAAAAGCAGAGGAAAGTGTTAAAGGGTGATAAATACATACATAGTATGCAATACAAACAAACAATATTTGGAGTGTGTGATATGACATCTCTAATTTATGTCCAGAGGGACTAACTAGTTTTGGAATTCCTAGGAAACCTATTGGGCCACGCTTGCAAGAAATCAATGTGTTCATGCAAGGGCCACCTTTTTTCTATTATGATAATGATGTTTTTGTATCGAAGGATATTTGGAAGGCAATATCTAAAAATTTCTATAGTGCATGGAACCAAAGTTGGTGGACTCGAAGTACTTTTCGGCTTCCAGAAGACCAAGAGGTTATGTACACAATCTCCCAATAGAAGGAAGATTTCAAGAATTACCTCTCCCCCCCATGACTATTCAGGAAGCACTTCCTCAAACAAAGGACTATTGGCCTCGATGGGATCAAAGAAGAAAATTGAAGCATAGACTCTAGACGATGTGGTGGTGTCCTTCGTGAAGAACTCTGCACTATAATTGAAAATTCATGAGGGAAATTGCAAGGTAGTGAACATAAATACATTCTTGAAAAGTGCAAAGAATGGAACTTGGTTTGGGTGGGGCCAGGTCAGGTGGCTCCTCTAGAGGTTGACGAGATAGAAATTATATTAGGATTTGAAATAGAACACACTCGTGGAACTTTGTGTGCGACTGATCGATTAAGTTGTTTGGGTAATGCATTCCAAATAGATACAGTTGCATACCATTTATCTATCTTGAAAGCATTTTATCCTGATGGCATTAAAGTTCTTTCTCTATTTTCTGGTGATCTCTAGAGAAGAGGTTGCTTTGCATCGATCTGGGATACATTTAAGTTGTGTTGTGTCTACGGAAATATATATCTGAGGTCGATGAAATGCAACCTCTGCTCCACCAATACCAGAAAATAGAGAAAGAACTTTAATGCCATCAGGATAAAATGCTTTCAAGATAGATAAATGGTATGCAACTGTATCTATTTGGAATGCATTACCCAAACAGCTTAATCGATCAGTCGCACACAAAGTTCCACGAGTGTGTTCTATTTCAAATCCTAATATAATTTCTATCTCGTCAACCTCTAGAGGAGCCACCTGACCTGGCCTTACCCAAACCAAGTTCCATTCTTTGCACTTTTCAAGAATGTATTTATGTTCACTACCTTGCAATTTCCCTCATGAATTTTCAATTATAGTGCAGAGTTCTTCACGAAGGACACCACCACATCGTCTAGAGTCTATGCTTCAATTTTCTTCTTTGATCCCATCGAGGCCAATAGTCCTTTGTTTAAGGAAGTGCTTCCTGAATAGTCATGGGGGGGAGAGGTAATTCTTGAAATCTTCCTTCTATTGGGAGATTGTGTACATAACCTCTTGGTCTTCTGGAAGCCGAAAAGTACTTCGAGTCCACCAACTTTGGTTCCATGCACTATAGAAATTTTTAGATATTGCCTTCCAAATATCCTTCGATACAAAAACATCATTATCATAATAGAAAAAAGGTGGCCCTTGCATGAACACATTGATTTCTTGCAAGCGTGGCCCAATAGGTTTCCTAGGAATTCCAAAACTAGTTAGTCCCTCCGGACATAAATTAGAGATGTCACATCACACACTCCAAATATTGTTTGTTTGTATTGCATACTATGTATGTATTTATCACCCTTTAACACTTTCCTCTGCTTTTCTCCAATTTCTCTCTTCTAGGCAGCTGATGAGCTTGTTTCCATGTCATTCAAGATAACGTCTCCTTGCTTTCTTTTACAAAATTTACTTGCACACAAGTCTTCAGCTTGTATCTTCTTCTTCTGCACAGATATAAATTATAATTAACGCTCAGATGATAATTAAATAAAATAAGCATTTGTAAAGAAAAGATTTACTCATTGGATGTTACATATTATCTGACAGAAAGATCCTAGATCCAATTCTTGGAGAAAGGAAACATCATTGATAAGATTTTTTTCAAATAACACTGAATCAAATAAATTAAAAATGTTTCATGTAATTTTTAAAAGTAGAACTCATGCAATGCTTTCATGCACCGACGACCAAGCCGTCTGACCCACAACATTATCCATAATAGAACAAATAACCATAATAGGCTATTATAAAGTATCTATACAAAAACATAAAAGAACATTAAATTACAATTACAAACCAATAAACCATAAAATAGTGAAAATACAACCATAACCAAAAAAATCATAAATAGAAAGGGATAAATAAAAACTCAATAATTTCAAAATCTTGAATTCACTATACCACATTACAATCCACTAGGTATTCAACCTCTATGCCCATCATCTAAACACATTTTAAGCTATCCCGATGCTCGATGAGACTAGAGGGATAACTCACATCGATCAGGAAGAAGAGAGGTCACCGACTTATGTTATCTCGATGAGTACAAAAAAATCAGTGACAACACAAAAACATATTTAAAACATCTCCCCCTTTGTCATTGATGGAAACACTCATGAAACCACCAAAACACCAATATATATCTCCCCCTTTGACATCAAAGATAAGGACATCTCTTCATCATTGTACAAACTCCATCAATCTCTACAAAACTTCTTCCCCTATCTTCATCATATCCCCCTTAGTGTATGAACAAAACTAAGAACCAAAATTGTGCTCCAAAAATCTTCTACTCATCTACATATGTTTGTACAAAAACAAAAAAAATCTTACCCACAAAAACTAAGTAGCTTGCATGGCAGGGGACATGATGCCCTTGCAAACGAACTTGAGTTGATACCAAGAGGTCTTCCAATCCTCTTACGTAGAGGCTAAAATATTGTATTGACTTTAAATATTCAAAAGAATATCCTCTGCCTCCCTACAGTTATCTGAAACCTTCACCACCAAATCAAGCTTCTAAGAGTCTTCAAACAGTCTCACCATGCTGGTGAGTTGCAAGTCTACAACATCTCTCAGTTGATCGAACCGTTTCTTAATTTTGTTCTTCTGATTAGTCAATGGATTTAGCTGCATGTAGAAGTTTTCTATTTGAAGCCTTTCATTTCCTTCTGCATCATTCTTCATGTCTGTAGTATTGGATAGTTGTACAATTTGTGATGCTATAATATCTATGTGACCCTTAATGTCCTTAGTATATTTAGGCCATTTATTTTAAAATATGTATGCTGCCACTACATTTAATCACCAAAACTTCTAGTCTTTTCTCTTCCACCTTCTTCTCTACATCCTTCAAAACTTTGGCTTCCAATTTGAAAGCACGTTCCTTAAATCCATTAAGCATCAATTGTATTTTCTCTGCACTTGACAAAGACTCATCCAAAAATACTTCTAGACATCCTTCATGAAGTACTTTCACTCCATCATTAATAAGTTATGAGCCCTATATTTGAGACTTAATAAAATTCTTGTGAGTAGAAGGGTGAAGTTTATCACCCAAAAAAATTATATG
The DNA here is from genome assembly GCF_030272615.1 of Cryptomeria japonica. NCBI lineage: Eukaryota > Viridiplantae > Streptophyta > Pinopsida > Cupressales > Cupressaceae > Cryptomeria > Cryptomeria japonica. The sequence continues at coordinate 370,173,518 of NC_081406.1, read as the reverse complement.
CAAGGGAGACAATCACTTAAGGTCCATCTGATCTTGAGACATTGATGCCCACTTTAGCATGTCCCATCCTAAATATCCCCTAGGCATGTTTTTCTTCGTGCCCACTTTGATTCTACTCACATCATCTTGAAATCTGCATTTTCAACTACTTCCTCAACCTCTATTCAATTTTAAGTCCTCATTGACAAGACTAGGATGCCTTAGGTTCCCTAGTACTCGTGATTGGGACCAAAAATAGGACCCCTCATTTCTTGCCTCATGTGTGCGAAAAATAAATTAGCTTCACATCAATTGGCTCCAAAAAATCAAACATTTGAAGGGGTCTACCTACAATTCAAGTGATCTCTTAATTATAAAATCAATTCAATTCCAAGTGAACAAGCAATCAAGCATTCATCAAGCATTGAAGGAGAATTCAAGTTAAAGCACAACATTCGTGATCGACATTCTGCATGACATCCTAAAACCTTGTGTGAGGATTCAAGAAAGATTCATCAAGGTATCATGTTCAATTTCAAGCATTTTTAGATTAAGATCTATCCTTTCCCTCAAAAGGAAAACATTATACTTCAAGGTTAATTCACAACCCGAGGTTTGACCTAGGAAAGCCCCCATCAACAAACCTATTTTCGTCATTTTGTGTGTAGGAAATTGATTCACCAGTTGCATGTGAAGAATTTGGCAAAGTAAATGATGACAATCAAACTCAAATTTTGATGGCATGAAAAGCAGAAGACTAGGCCAGTTCACACCTCCTAGTCCCAAGAATTTTTGACAACCTTTTGAGAGTATATCATGTGTACCATCCTGATCCAAAAAGAATTCATTTTGTCTACATCTGACAGGTGGAGGATCTGGTCAATCCACACCTCCTAGTCCCAACAATTCTACTTGAACACTCTGTCACAAGAGAAGAGATATGACTTCTAGGTCTACTAAGGAGATGCTTACTATTAGTCACATGATAAGAGAAAAGAGAAGAAACATGAATACTACTAGATAACAAGTTGTGTAATGCTGGGTGATTCATGCTACATCATGGATTTAATTGGCTAGCAAGTTGGGCTATGCTAGGTGATCCATGATAGAGAATATTAACAAACAAAACCATTTTTTCGCAAGGCAATCCAAAAACTCTACTACAAAATGGTTTTTGTAGTGACACAAAAAACAAACAACAATAATAACCAACACTTGCAAAGGTGTAAACAACAACAATGATCACACTAGCAATCCATGCTATTCCAAGTAACCTTTAACGAATCTCAAAAAAATGATAACCATGCCTTAGGGGGCGCTATGTAACACAACACTTCTAGTTTGAGGATTTAACATAAATAAATTAACATGAGAAAAAAAGAGAGCTCATATGCCTCCCCTTAAGATGTCAACATACCTCTAGGTTGATATCTTAAGGTAGATAGAGATCAAGGATAAGCACCTTCAACACCAAGAAGATACCCTTAATAAACATACATGCATTCCAAGCTAGGAAGAAAGATCCATGTACATGCCTCATTGCTATAAGAAAGGAAGAGATAGTTGTAAAAGAGATATTTTTCAACAAGTGTAAAGGGATCATTTTAAAGAGGGAGGAAGAGATCTTTTCCTAAAGATGTCTACCTCCAAAAATAGAGGAGATATTTAATAAAGATATCATCTTCTAAATTAAAAAAATTGGCAGGAGATTAAGAATACAAACCTTCCATATTGCTAGGAAATAGTATCCTTGATGAAGGATTGCACACTTTCTATCACAAAGGAGAGATCGTTCATAAAATACATACCATTTCAAGAAAGAAAGAGGTTCTAATCAAGGAACACACACGTCCAAGCAAGGAGAGAATTTGGATTGAGGACAATTCTATGCAAGAAAGGATATCAAGTTATAAAAGATAAAAATCAACAAAGGTAAAGTGGATCCTTAAAAAAGAGGAACAATTGACAACTATTATTCTTGCTCCACAATGTAGAGACAAGAAGAACTAGGCTATTACGTTGCCTCCCAAGTATGATTGCACATGAAATCGTACGTAGTACCATGAATGACAATGAGCCCCTAATAAGTAATTTTGTCCTAATTTTGTTTATGGTTTTTTCTTCAATTTTTCAAGGGGAGAGTAATAAGTTGGCTTTAAGAAACTCATACAAATTTATCTCTTGTTGTGATTAAAAGTTGTTGGAAAAGTCAGAGATCTATTAGACAATTGGGGAGGGGATGTCAACAAAGGAGGAGGATAGAAACCTAAATCTTCTTCAAAAAAATGTAATGTATATTTCTCATGAACCTCCACACTTCATTGCACACATCCTAAATCATGTCCATTGCATCCATGTTTATAATTAAATGTGGTATTTAAATCATGTTTAGAGGAGTGTGTTCATTCATATTTTCAAAGTTTAAAGATCCTCAACCATCATCAAGACATGTGTTGGAAGAAGAGGTTGGAATGGATTTAGAAGAAGCTTGAATAATTGACACGTACAACTCCCTTGAGACTTCATATTTGGATAGAGGGACCTTATATCAAATTAAGGAAGGCATGAGAGTGATATATGTATTAGTTTAATTATTATACTTCTTGAATATTTATCCTGAGTATAATATTGGAAATAGTATCTTATACTAATTAGGGAGTCGTAATTAGGATATTATTTTCCCATTTTTAATTGTTGATCTCATTATTTAAGACACAATTTATTTTCATCATTTTTAGATATGAAATAAGAGTAATTTGAGGTTGCATCATCATACGCCCATTTTATGAAAACTCTTGCCAATTGTTTGACATAATGTCAGCAAGCTAAACATTCTTATTTTGAGTCTAATTTGGTGTTAGATCATCATAATTTGATTGTATATGCATTCTTGGCTATCATTATTTCACTTGAAGTCAATTGTAGTTGTACATTTATGATAAATATGTGATGGTTCACCTCTATACCAAACTGAAAACTTCTAATACAACAGTTTGCATAACACCCAACAGTGGAGAACAACATAGCACACAGATTTGACAATGAATATTCCTTGTTTTTCAGTCATCATTGGACAAGGGATATTACACAATAATACTAAATAGATTTCAAACCGCATAATTTGTATAGAGAGCAATAAATTTGCTTGCCTAAAGGAATAGTTTCATGAAAATAGACATCAGTTGGGAATACGATATCCGAATTTTAAAAAATAAATAGACATTGGAAGGTTGATTCTATGATATAAAACATCTTTAAAACATGTACCCTGGCAATTGCAGATACAACATGTGACAAAATTCTTCTGTTATTTATCCTATGATAGACTTTCATACCTTGTTCCAAAACTTCCAATTTCTTTGAGGCAGTCTGTCAAATAGTCAACGTTCCATTTCAAAGCTCCCATTTTCACACAGGCTGGGATATGTTGATAGAGCTTTACACCTGCGCCCAGGCCAATGGAGAATCAGAAACATCACTATCTGCAGGTATAAAATAGATGGGTGACCGATACTAATGAATGAAAGAAGGGGAATGAATCCTATTGGTCTTTAGTCCCTGGGAGCATGCTCCTATTCCATGAGCTGACATTGCTCGCATTTTTACATAGGCTAGGGGATGTTGACAAAGCTTTACACCTTCCCTATTCCATGAGCCAACATTGCTCCCATTTTCACAAACCCTATTACATGAGCCAACATTGCTTGGAGCTGGCATTAATCGGTCAAAACAGTTCACGTGCCTCATCCAAAACCTAGAGTACACTTACTCTGGGCGGTAGTACGCTGATGGGGCAACAATGTGAGAATTTGAAGAGGTTGCAAAAATGATGTTTGAAATGTCTTGGTCCTTTTTTTTTTTTAAGTAATGCCTGCAGTCATCAGAATTTCAACGAATGCAAGCACTTTTTGTAAAAAAGCACAAATTTCATTGCCAATTTCTTCTGTGTCAAAAACAGATATTGAATTATCGTCGAAACTCCGACGAATGTGGGCAATTTTTCAAAAAAAAAATCAAATTTGTTCACAATATACCTTCTCCGTCGGAATTTTAGGCCAAATGTATTAGTGATTGCAATTCATTCCTTCAGGATTGAAGTCCAAATCTTGTTGTAAGTTAGTGAGACTTCCCTGAGGGTTGTAGCCTTCTGGGTTATTGTATCTTGAGGTGTAAGCTCTAGAAAGTGTGATTGAATGTTGGTGCCTTTCCCTTTGTAATTATTTTCACATACTACTAAAAAGTATCATCTTATTGTGGGTAGGTTCCCGTCGTAGTTTTTCCCTTAACTGGGTTTTCCATGTCAAAATTTTGGTGTTGTGTGTTGTGCTATCAATTTTATTATATTTGTTGTTGTTACAATTTATCAAAATTGTATTTGTGGTTGAGTTTGTAGATCAGGTAGAAAACTAATTCACCCCCTCCCAGTTTTCCTTCATTGTTATTGCCAACACATTATAAATCTAATACTCATCTTAAAATGTTATCATGATACTTCTAATCCTCATCTCAATACTTCTAATCATCATCTTAATATGCCATCATGATTCACACTCTTGCAGACAACAAATATACAAAATATCTAGCTGGTCTCAATCAAGGCACCATGAAATCAAGGCACTACATTCAACCAAGAACATTAGTATCATCACTATGCATCATCAACATGCAAATGCAAGCATTAAAGACACTACACCACACTGCGGGTTTCATTAATGCCAATACAACATGTTGACACCATATCTGCAACAATATCCCCCTTTGTCATTCATGGCAACACATTTACTCATCTCCCCCTTTGACATTGTAGTACCCCTTCTCGATCGAACTTGTTAGACTTATATTTTATTACAGTTGGCTTTTCATTTGATACATTACTGCTCTACTTTATTCAGACTTATTTGATGTTATTTCATGCTTTAACTTGATATGTGATGTATCCTTTCTTACATCATTTCAGTACTTATGATTAATGCTATTTTTATGGATTATTTTCATGGACTAACAATTTTACCTTACATATGTGATGTTTTATTTATATGTTGTGTGTTTGCAAGTGTATGGGATGCGAGGTGATGATTTTCCTTCACTCACTCCGGTAAGACACAGAATGTCATGATTCTCCTCCATCTGTGTGTGTGTTGTGTACTCTATATATCTCTATATGCATGTGTGGTTCGTTGATGCAGGGCATTACAGGTACAAGTATCGTATAGGTACGGGGTATCATCTCCACCTAGCTTCATAGGTCTGAGCGTACCTTATTTGTCCGATGGAAGTGGAGGAGATAGTTGTTGACCCTAATTTTTACCCTCAGTTACACTCATGTGAGTGTCTTCAGTTGGTCGTCCTTTCTGTTTTTTCAGTCTTCGACTTTTGGTCATTTGACTGTTTCAGAGTCTTCGTGTGGTTTTTCTCAGTTTGCATGCCCCATTCGATTAGAATATTTTATTGAGTATGTGGCATCATTTCATAGTTGGTGTAGTTAATTTATTTATTAATATGCCTTTGTGTTATGGATTTAGTTAATTGAATGAGGTTATTAAATTTAATTTGATAATTGCTTTATATTTGGAAAAGTGGTCATATTTAAATCTAGTAGAAAAATAAATAAAGTTAATTTCATGCTATTACTTTTTAGATTTAAAAATAAATAAAGTTTGAATTATTCCCTTTATAACTTTTTAGAAAAAGTTGATTAAATTACGTTGAGAAAATAAATGATTTTAAAAAAAATAACTTTTCCATTTACCTTTTTGGGGAAATTAGAAAAGTAATTTTTAAATTGGAAATTGTGATTGGATGAGAAAAACGTTTTGTAGTACCCCTGCCCTAATCAATTTCTAATCTCGGTTTGACCTTGGTTAGTTTATCATAATATAATGATTATAGTCAGAAGTTTTGATTTAGTGCATAGCTGTTAATGTGGATTTTGCACCAATTTGTATGGAGGATAGTAATTCTCCTATTTCGTGTTATTATCTTGGGCTAACGCTTTCATTAAGTTTTTATATGTATGCATGTATGACTCTTGGTGGCAGGAGATTTCAGGTATAGTACCGCATGAGTACGAGGTTCATCTTCACCTAGATTCGCAGGTTTGAGTGTACCTCTTTAATCCTTAGAGTTGGATTAGGTGGTTGTGTTATCCTCGTTTGACCATAGTCATGCTCAAGTGAGCATTGTCAGTCATCATCGGTATTCCCTTTGGTTGGGTTTGCGGGTCGTCTGTCCATTTGGCTTCTTGGGTTGCGTGTTTGGTATGCTTGGTTAAATTGAGCAATTATTCCTTAGTATTTAATTTGATTAAATATGTGTTTGTGCATTAAAGATTAATGGACTAAATTAAACAAGATTTCTTTATGTGATTAATCGTTAATTTGAATTGCTCGATTTAAATTGGGAGCAAGTTCAATTAAATGGTTAAATTTAAATATTAAATGCATTATGTTTATGCTTATGAAATGAATGATCGAAATTTAATTGAAATAGAATTAATTTTATCTTCTTGGCATTTTGGAAATAGAAAGGTTAAATTCAGTTATTTGGAAAAAAATTGATTTTTAAATTGAAAAGCAATTTAATTTATTGATATAATTGGAAAAGAATGATTTTTGTGAATTATTTTAAATAAAAATTTTAATTCCAAAAATAAAATTTTGGTCAAACTTCTCCCATTTAACCTAGACTTTTGGAAAATATTGGGGACTGAATTTCTTTTGGGAAAAAAATATTTTTTTTGGAGAATATTTTGGATGGAAAATTTGGGGGTTTTGGGAGGAAGAAGTTCTTCTAGATCTTGCAGGTTGGGCTCTCCTTCAAATCTCTTCCAGGATTGCATATTGAGGTAGGAATTATCTCATTTGTCTTCCTTGTTGCCAAAGAAATGGTCTGTTGGTTAAAAGATGCTTGTTATTAAAAAAAAAACATCCTTCAAATTGCTTTCAGATTTGATTTGGATTTGGGGTTTTAGAACTATGTTTATTAGCTTGTGTTCTTCAAAAATATGGTTGAATCATTGAGTTTAAATGCCCCATTTCACCCAATATGGGTTTTTGTTGAAGAAATTTATTTGAGGTTTTGATATTCTTCATTTTGTTTTGGGTATTTGATACCCTATGTGTTGGAAAGAAATATAACCACCAAAAAAAAATATATGAAACAAAATATATTTCTTAACCAAAGCCGATTTTATTTTTAAATCAAAATTCTATATTGTCAAATCGATTTTTGTTTTTAAAATCAAAGTTTTATTGTTAAAAAAAATAAATTAAATTAGTTAGAGGTTTGGAGGGCGGGGAGCGGAGCTCTACTCGCCTCCTCCCCTTGCGCAGGCCGCACCAGGGTGGTGGCCGCAGTCACTGCGACCCCCGCGGTGGCCGCGTAGGCGCCGCAGGACTTGCAACCCCCATGGTGGCGCCGCCTGTGGTTAGGGCTGCCCACGGCTGGGGTTTGGCCGCCCAACCCCTGTGTAAGGGAGGTGGGCCTGGCCGCCCTCGCCGCCCCCTTTTTGCTTTGTTTTATTATTTTTTTTGTTAGAAAAAAAAATATAAATAAATAAATTTATTAATTTAAAAGTATTTTTTTTATATATAAAGATTTAATTAATTATTAATTAATATTAATATATATTTATTAATGGAAATAGATATATATATATATAGATAGATGTTAATTAATATTTAATGTGAAAGTTGTACATTATTAAATTATAATATATATATATATATATATATATATATCAATTAATATTTAATTGGGTTATTATGCATTGTTAATTATTAATTGTGTATATTTTATTAACCGTGGGTTAATAAATATATATGAATTAATATTTAATCCTTTTGGACCTGTAATATTAGAGAAGCATCTTTTTCAAAAAAGATAGAATATTATTTAAATTGGATAAATTTTCGAGATAAAATATACATTATTCAGGAGTATATATTATTTGAAGATTTGAATGTTATAGGCCATCTGAAAATGTTAGAAATGAATATGTTATCATTGGACATTATGAATTTAAATGATATGCTTTTGGGAATTTGATTAAGTATCATTTGGAAAAATTGTTAAGTTACTGATATTCTCAATTAGTAAAATAAATGGTCTAATTATATTTTTTTCCTCTGTTTGAGAAATAGACAATGGTACTATTGCAAATTGTGGTATCGTATTCACCTTGCTATGATGTTTTCCTGTTAGTGTATTTTGGAAAACTTAGATCATGTAGAAAACTTGATCGACCTTTATTGATTAAATCAATGGGAAAGAAAATTGTCCTTCCTGGTTATTGCCTATGCGAGTTTAATTTTTGTATTTGCTTTTACTTACATAATGGCAAGCTTTGATTTGTTTGATTTGACACTATCATATGGTGGATTTGGGTACCTATTTCTGTCCTTGGTCTCGAGTTGACTGTTATTTTTGTTGTGGTGTTGCTATTGGTCATATCCTTTATGTGGGTGTCAAATGATGTTTCGTGGTTGACCATAGTTGGTCAGGTCTCTGGTTAGAGTACCATCAGTAAGTGTACCTCTTTTGAGTCATGTTTGACCAAATGGTTGTTCCCTCCTTTTTGAACTTTGTTTGCTTGACCATGTGTACTCCTTGGTTTCTTAGGTCGCTTGAGTATAGTCTAGTGTCGTATGGGAAAGTGGCTTTCGATTGGGGGTCATGCCCAAAGTGGCTGCTAGGTAACCCATCGAAAGTGAGTCTAATAAGTGATAACCTAACAGTAGATTAGAATGTAATCTCTAAGTAAGATAATTGTGCCTCATACATGGGCCGAGTGCTAAGATAGACTCGACACGCTGTGAGAAGGCCTGAAATGGCAAACCATCATCCTTGTCTTCACGAAAGGATGTGTGGTTGCTAGGGTAACCTAGTGTATGGGGCTGGAACCTATGAAGACCTGCCATGGTAACCATACCAGTTTGTGTGATGACACTTGTCCCTACGTACGCTAGTGTGTTGTTGTATTGTCTGATAGGAGCACTTTTGTGGGTCGTCCTTTTGTCTATGCCCTTGTGAGCACCTGGTTTCATGTCAAACCTTGGGTGGTGATGACTCAGTTTGGTGGATGTCCTAATGGACCTTTGATTAGCTTCAATTATGTTCAGTTGGATCCTTTCCTTTTCAGGGATCGTTTATGTATTTATTGACCGATGTGGTCATTGTATATTGATTATGTTTCGCCTTGATGGCAGGATTGTAAATTATGAGAACCTCATGTATTCTTAACTTTATTAATTATCAGGGGGGTCTTGCAGTTGAGCAGACCTAGAGATGTAGCCCTTTGGTGTTATGTGATGTTTATTCTCTTATGTTTCCTTATTCAATTGTATCTTGTATGAAAGGCATATGTTAGAATGTATAAGTGGATAAGATGAATTAATTTAAAATGCATGTATGTAGTCCTCTCTTAGATGCAGTAAATTGGATCATGAATGAATGTAGCTTAGTATAATGGGATCTATTTGGTTGTTGTTAAGAAAATTAAGCATGCATGGTAAGATCTCATTAGCTTAAGATAAAATTCAAGTGTGTTATTAAATTAGATGCATGACTTAAATTCTAAATGAAAAGTATGAATGAAGGATATAGATAAATCTTAATGGATGAACCTTATCTTGTGAATTATATTTCCATCTTTTGAAAGAAATTATCCTTGTTTAAGAATTATCTTGTTATAAGATAATCAGCTTATTGGATTAATTGTGTGAGTTAAGTTAAATGTGTAATTGAGTAATCACGTTGGGAAACTCTTTAGGTGTTAGTTGATGTCTTCCACTTTGTAAGCTAAATTTTGATATCTTGTTGTATCTTAATGTTGTGTTTAACTTTTAAAAAAAATTATTGCACTCCATTCGTGTGTTTTAGCTTTATCCCTTCGGGGTTTCCTGGCGGGGCATTACACATTTCAACCTAATAAAAGTTTAGGTTAGAAATATTTTTCTCCATATATGCCTGAGAGCTCACGAGAATGAGGGAGGAGAAATTTTGGAGTCTAGATTGGAAACCAAAACTGGAGCTTGGAGATTTGATTTAAGTTGATTTCAGAGTGTTCTTCCAGGATTGCTATCACAGGTTGTGTGTTTTTCACTCTTCATTTTGTTTGAAAATTTTAAATCTAGCTTGCGAAAATACCTCTCTCTGTGTTGATTTTTTTGAAAGATCTTTGTTTGGGGAGTTTTAAAATTAGTTCATATTTGGGAAACTGATTGATTTTTGGATGTTTAAATTCTTCCCTGATTTAGTTTGTCAAAATTGGAAGGAGAATGATTTTTAATTCAGAAATTTGATTCTTCCGGTTATTAATTTGAAGTTTTAAATTTGGAATTTAAATTCCTTGTTTTCTGGTTTGGGAAAGGGATTTGTTTGCCTATTGTGTGAAATTGCAAATTTATGGTGAAAGGAAAGTTATGTTGATAAATTTTTTGGAAATTTCTTCTTCCTGAGTGTTTTTGTGTTCTTCCTGTGTGTGGAGAAAATCAGAAAATTTGGGTTTAAAATTCTCCCTTATGGCTTGTTTATCCTCATGATTGTGCCTAAAATATGTTGTTTGGGAGTCTTCCATTTATCTGGTATGCTCGGAAATTTCATTTGAAAAAAATTATTAAAATTTTATTATACTTTGTTTTCTCAGAGTGGTGGGCAGAAAGAGTGAGATTTTTTAATCTTTAAAAAAACTTGAATTTTTAAAAAAATATATAATAAAAAAAAGGGCGAGGGGGGGATGGTAGCAAAGCTACCAAAATATAAACCTGCCCTTTCTCCTTGTTCATGCTCGTTGTGTTCACAGCCAGAGAGTTTATGTTTTCGATTTTTATTTTATGTTTATTAAAATAAATAAATAAATAAATATATATATATAAATAATATAGTATTGTTTGCTATATGTGGAAATAGTGAATATTGCTGGAATTTGGTTTTTTTTCGTTTTAATATATATTTCAATATGATATATTTATATGGGTATATATTCGATGAATATATATATCTATATACATATATTATATTATTATATATATTTATTTCAGAATTTTATTTTATTTTATTGAAAACATATATTTGGGTTTCTTTTATTAATTAATCATGAATATATGTTAGGGGGTTATTTTATTTCTTTAAATGTGGTTAATTTTAGCCTTATTGGACAAATGATGACTCTGAATTTCTTTTATCAACATATTTGTATGTTCTATAATACTTAAATATCGATAAGTGCAAGTATTTAATGCTTTTGACTGTTTTAAGAAGATTGCATGTATTAGGATCTTTAGTGTAAATGGTATCTTTGGTAAGAGCTTATTTGCATTGCAATTCTTGTTTTGAGTTGTTGTCATGCCGTAATGCTTGTTGTACCCTCTCGATCAGGTGTTGTTTGTGTAACCTTGTTGATGTGAACCGTTGTGTGTTTTGTTCCAAATGGTCTATCGTGGGTTATTGATTTTTGTTTCCTTCACCTGTATTTTGTTAGGATTAGATATGGCTGTCAGTTTCACCATAGGGTCCTCGTAGAGAGGCCATATTTGTTAGTGTCCTATGAGAGAGTGGCTTTCAAGTGGGGGCCGCACTCGAAGTAGTTGGCAGGATAACCCCTCGAAAGTCAATTAATAAGTGATAATCTAATAATTGATTAGGGGGTGGGTAGTTGTAATACTAATTAAGATATTTTACCCCGCACATGGTTGAGTGCTTGTATAGGCTCAAGATGTAGTGGGAAGGCCTAGAATGGCAAACCTACCACCTTGTCTTCACTAAGGGTTGGTAGGGTCTGCATGATACTTAGATGGAGCTGGGGGTTTGAGAAAGGTTACCAAGATAACCCAAGATGGGGGTCGGAACCTATGGAGGCCTACCTAGGGTAACCATCTTAATCTATGTGATGACACTCTCTCTTTAGGGTCACTAGTGTATTGTGAGTTTGAGTCACATGAGTATTGTGGAGTCATGTTGTATTGTTGTACTTGTCTTGTTTATGCTTGCTTGAGGGTCTTCTGCTATCTCCTAACATGGTGGGGTGATTCCATTTTTGGATCACATGGTCAGGTGGTAGTGTCAATTCCCATCGGATATTCTTGTTTGTACCTTCATGCGAGGATTGGCTTCATTCGTGTTGTAATGCCCCGCCAGGAACCCTAAAGGATAGCCACACAACAAGGCAACTAAAAGGCGCAATAAATTTTTTTTAAAGATTAAATGAATTAATCATAACTTGCACAATAAATAACATAAGCGGAAGACTATCATTACATCCTAAAGGGTTACCAACGAAGATTACTTCTAATTAAAACTACATCACAATATTAATCCAATCATCCATCTAAATTAAGGAAAGTCAATAACGATTAAATGACTCACATTCATAAATTGATCTCAAAAAAATAGGCTTAAAGAATTACAACATATATACTTCCAATGATTCATTTATACATAATAAGAAAGATAATTGAAACAATATATATCCCATGAACTTAAATTACAATATTCCATAAATTACATGGCTTCCATAGATCAATAAAATACAAAGGTTACAAGTTGTTGATACAATGACCACACGGGCCTCAAGGTACAAAATCAAGAACATAAGTGCTACACGAAGCAAGAACCAAGATGCACCGGTGAAGCCAATCCTCGCATGAAGGTAGGAACCAGATATCCGATGGGAAGTGGCACTACCACCCGACCATGTGATCCCATAATGGAACCACCCCACCGTGCTAGGAGATAGCGGAAGACCCTCAAGCAAGCAAGAAAAGTACAACAGTACACATGACTCCGCAGTACACAAGTGACTCGACTCACAAAACACTAGCGACCCTAGAGAGAGAGAGAGTGTCATCACATGGCTTAAGATGGTTACCCTAGGTAGGTCTCCATAGGTCCCGACCCCCATCTTGGGTTATCCTGGTAACCTCTCCCGAACCCCCGGCTCCATCTAAGCATCATGCGGACCCTACCATCCTTTCGTGAGGACAAGGTGGTAGGTTTGCCATTCCAGGCCTTCCGAAACACCTTGAGCCTAAACAAGCACTCAACCATGTACGGGGTACATTATCTTAATTAAATTAATAACTACCCACCCCCTAATCAAATTATTAGGTTATCACTTAATAGTTGACTTTCGAGGGGTTATCCTGCCATCCACTTTGGGTGCGGCCCCCGCCCGAAAGCCACTCTCTCTACTAGGTCACTAACTGGATAAGACTATCTATGAGAACTCTATGGTGGGCCTGACAACCATAAATTATCCAGACATACACAGGTGAAGGACTCACAGTCACAAACCCAAGGTTGACCATTAGGGACATAACACATAATAGCTCACTTCCTCAAGGTTTAAACAACGACACCTGACCAAGGGAAAACATCGACAACATAATGACAATTTTAAACATAATGCAACGACATTAACACAACTAGACTGCAATTATTAAAACACAAGATCCTACACAAGCAATCTTTCTTTAAGCAGTCAACAGCATAAAATGCTCGCAATAAGGATTTCTGGAATTAAAGACATCGCATCTATTTAACATAAAGAAATGATGGAGTCACATGTCTAAAAAGTTGAATTGGAACCACATTTACAATTTTAAACCCCTAACCAGTTGATGATGATAAAATTACAATTTTCTCAATTCGACTATAACCAAGTCAACATTTAAATCAAATTAAACAAATATATACAAGCTAATATAAAATAATTCCAAAATAACACCTATTCGTCGAATACAATCATCATATGGTTATATTACGATACTTGGATAACGGACATTAATAATAAATTTAACCCACTCTTTCCTTTATTCCAAACGTTAATACTAGCCTCCATATCATTTTATTTATTTTCACAATGCAAGGCAGATAATCCTCATCACTAAATCGAAGAATTATTAATTAATCTTAACATCATGATAAACTAACAATTCACATCTTATTATTATTTAATATTAAATAATAACATATTATTATTATTGTTTAAATAACAATATATTATCACTTAATATTAAACACAAAATAACACTATGGATTTTATCTTAACCACTAACAAAATTATACTATTATTTTCTTTTTTTTAAACTAAAAAAAAATATTAAAAAAAAACAAATTTTAAACAATAAACAGAGAATTGGAAGAAAGCAAGGATTTTTTTGTTAAAATAAACAAGGATTCAACCAACCTCTAAGATTTCCAAGGAGTTGTATGCTTCAGCAGGATTCCCAGCTAGTTCAAAACCCAAATCCACCTTTCAAGCAATTTTTTCCAGCATTTCTTTTTCCTCCTCCAAACAAGCATATCCCCCAAAATCTCCTCCAAGGTAAATTAGTAAGACAATGTTTTAACCTAATTTTCTAGGTTGCAATATTTTCTATTTAAAAAAAACCATTAAAATCAACAATTGACTTTCTTTTTTTTCTTTTTCATATTCCTCAAAAACAAATAAATGAGAATTCCCTTTTTTGAAAATTACATTTTTCATATATAGCAATTAAATCAACTTTTCAACTAAATAGGAAAACAATGAGTTAGCTTTATTTGCATATATTAAAAGCAATTAACTCTATTTATTCTACTTCTTCCGTTGGATCTAAACACGATTACTTTTCCAAAATAAACAACTAAAAGTTAAAATCTAATAAACTAATCAATTGAGCTTGATTCAAGACATAAAGGCATAATAAGGAATAAATCGCTCAAGCCAACAAATAATGACAACTTATACTTTAAATAAATAACCGAACCACTATGGCATGCAAATCGAGGTAAAGCAAAAAGACTCGAAATTCGAACAAAAGGGATGAATGACCGACTGACGACACTCACAAGAATAGACTGAGGTAAGGACTAGGGTCAAAAGCTATCTCCTCCACTCCCATCGGACATATAAGGCACGCTCAGACCTGTGAAGCCAGGTGGAGACGATACCCCGTACCTACCCGGTACTTGTACCTGCAATATCCTGCATCATCAAAGCACACATACATGCATATAAATATAGAATACACGGCACGCACACCGATTAAGGAGAATCACGATGTTCCCTGTCTCATCGAAACAAGTGAAGGAAAATCGTCCCCTTGCATCCAATACAATAGCAAACACGCAACATATATATGACACATCGCCTAGATAAAGTAAGATGTCAGTACAAGCAATAATCCATGAAATACTAGAAATCACCAATACTGAAATACTGAAAATAACTCATGCATCCAATATCCAGGTAAACATGAAATAATATCAAATACGTCTGCAAAATGTCGAGCAATAAAGTGTCAACTGAATAGTAAACTGCAACACAAAGTCAGTCTAATAAGTCCGATCGAAAAGGGGTACTACATTCTCCCCCACAAAACTAGGCTTACTCCTGGAAGCCTAAAACAGATAAGAATAGAGCTCTCTCATCTTCGCTGCATCCTCCCATGTCGCCGAGGTCTCATCATTTGGGTCCCATAGGACCCTTACCTGGTCGATGGTGCGTCCCCTGAGGGTCAAATCCCGACGCTGAAGAATGCGCACGGGCTCCATGGAAAGCTGCCCATCCTCGACCTGCAAAGCATTCCAATCAAGAACATGAGTCACATCTGGGTGATAAGGTCGAAGAACTGAAACATGAAAGACATCGTGGATGCGGGATAGACTCGGTGGCAAGGCAAGACGGTAGGCAACAGGTCCTATCCTCTCAAGGATCTCAAACGGGCCAACAAAATGAGGCGCCAACTTAGAGCCCTTTCCACAACGGATCGGACTCTTTCGCGGACGCACTCTCAAGAAAACACGGTCGCCAACAGAAAACTGACGATCTACCCTGTGAGCATCTGCATACTTCTTCTGCCTATCTTGTGCAGCTACCAAATGCTCACGAATCCGCTCTACCTGCTGCTCCATCTCTCGAAGGATATCCGGGCCTAAAAGCACCCTGTCCTCTAACCGATCCCAACTCAACGGAGTACGGCAAGGACGACCATACAATGCCTGAAAGGGAGACATACCTATGGAGCTATGATATCCGTTGTTATAAGCAAACTCCACAAGATAAATATAATCCTCCCAACGCGACTGCTGGTCCATAACATACATGCAAAGCATGTCCTCTAAAACCTGATTCACACGCTCAGTCTGACCATCTGTCTCTGGGTGATAAGCTGAACTGAAGTTCAGCTGAGTTCCCAAAGCATGCTGAAGTGAGGTCCACAATGCTGAGGTAAAGACTGGATCTCTATCAGAGATTATCCACCTCGGAATCCCATGCAATCTCACCACATCTTCCAAGAAGACACGAGCCACCACTGCTGCTGTATAGGAAGCTCGGATAGGAACAAAATGAGCAACCTTCGTCAACCTGTCAACAATGACCATGATGGCATCATGACGACATGAAGAAATAGGCAACCCAACAATGAAATCCATGGAAATGATGTCCCATTTCCAATCCGGTACTAAATTAGGCTGTAAAAGCCCTGCTGGGTGTTGATGCTCCGCCTTCACTCGCTGACATTCCAAACACTTCGACACAAAATCGGCAATGTCACGTTTCATACTAGCCCAATGATAAATCTGTCTAAGATCTGCATGCATCTTCTTGACACCTGGATGTGCCGAATAAGGTGCACGATGGGCCTCAGTCATGATCAAAGTGTGAAGACCCTCCAAAGGAGGTACGTAGATCTGACCAAGATGACGTAGAATGCCATCTGCCTCAAGACTATACCCAGCGAATCTACCCTCTAAGGGCCTTCCGGACTCCAACACGGCTCTAACATCCTGATACCAAGAGTCCTGAGAAAGAACTCCAAGAATTCTCTGTCTCAAGTCCACTCCAAGGGACAATGCTGAAACTTCATGCCGCCTACGACTCAAGGCATCAGCCACTACATTCTCCTTCCCCTGAATATATCGAACCTCAAAATCATACTCGCAGAGGAATTCCATCCACCTTCGCTGTCGAGCATTCAAGTTCGGCTGCGTGAAGATATATTGCAAACTGCGGTGATCACTATGCAGCTCAAACCGACGCCCTAACAGAAAGTGACGCCACCTAACCAATGCATGCACTACAGCTGCCAACTCCAAATCATGAACTGGATAGTTCAACTCATGGTCTTTGAGTTTGTGGGACTCATAGGCAACCACACGTCCATCCTACATAAGCACCGCACCTATACCTTCTAAGGAGGCATCTGTGCATACCATAAACTCTCTGGATGGATCAGGGACTGCCAAAATCAGAGCACTGACAAGGAGTTCCTTCAAGGCACGAAACGCTGACTCACACTGCTCTGACCAAACAAACTTCTTCCCTTTCCTCTGAAGAGAAGTAATCGGGTGACCTATACGGGAAAAATCCTTAACAAAGCGACGGTAATATCCGGCCAAACCCATGAAGCTCCGAACCTCTGAAACATTGGTCGGCGCTGGCCAATCCACTATGGCTTGGATCTTTGAAGGATCCACAGATACACCCTCTCCTGAAACCACATGACCAAGATATTTCACCTCAGTCTGGAAGAAATCACACTTCGCTAAATTGGCATAAAGCTGATTCTCCCTCAAACACTGCAAAACTAGGCACAGGTGACCCTCATGCTCTTCCATAGATCTAGAATAAATCAATATATCATCTAAGAACACAAGAACAAAATGATCCAGGTATGCACGAAAAACCCCATTCATGAGGCACGTGAAAACTGAAGGCGCATTTGTCAACCCAAATGGTACTACTGTGAACTCATAGTGACCATAACGAGTGCGAAACGTTGTCTTATGAATGTCTGCATCATGAATGCGCAACTGATGGTACCCAGATTTCAGATCAATCTTAGAGAACACCATGGCTCCCTTCACCTGATCGAAAAGATCATCAATACAAGGCAATGGATATCGATTCCGGATGGTTACCTTATTTAGCTGTCGGTAATCAATGTATAACCGAAGAGAACCATCTTTCTTCTTTACGAAGATAACAGGCACACCCTAAGGAGAGACACTAGGACGAATGAATCCCTTGGTCAACAATTCCTCCATCTGCAACTTCAACTCACTCAACTCCTGAGTAGTCATCCAATATGGAGCTCTCGAAATAGGTTCTGCACCAGGAACCAAGTCAATGCGGAAATCTATGTCTCGCTTCGGAGGCATACCAGGAATCTCCAATGGAAACACATCAGTAAACTCTCGAAGAATACGGTGCCTATCAAGAGCGATTTCTCAACTCTCTCCCTCATCCAAATCCTCAAGAGTTACTGCAAAAAGCTGACATCCTCTATGCATACACCGCTTAAGTTGCATAGCGGAAATCATACGTAAGGATATCGATCTCTGAACTCCAACGATCCCCACTTTCCTGCCATGGTCATCTAAACACTCTACTGTCTTCTGACGACAGTCCACATGAGCACTGTGAGATGATAACCAATCCATCCCCAACACTACTCCATAGGATCCCAAAGGAATGACACGAAGGTCAACAGAAGTCACAAAGGGACCTAGATCCAACTCACAACTAGGAACAAAGGCATCTACGAACACGCGTACCCCGGTAGCCAACTCTACCTGCCACCTATCCGCCTTCTTAGCAGACGTGAGTCCACATCGCTCCACAATGGATGAAGAAATAAAAGAATCTGATGCACCGGAGTCAAAAAGTACTGAGATAGGGATATCACACAACACACCTGCGGCCTCAATAACTGTCCCCTGATGCTCAGCCTGGCGGTTATCAACCGCTGCAAACACTCTGTGGGACCTACCAGCATCCCCTACTGTAGGCTCTGATGCAGCTGGCCCCTGATTCCCTGTCTGGTGGATACGCTGAGGACACTGCATAGCTATATGACCATACTGCCCACAAGAGTAGCAAGCTCCTCTACCTGGTCCTCTACCTCCAGTCGGCCCACTGGACTGCTGAAAGCTTCCCCTACTAGGGGCCTGTGATGCACTCTAAGAAGACTGTCCCAGAAAACCCTGTTTGCTCCTCTACCAGTTCCTGTTCCTTCTATGATGAGGGTTGCCACCTTGCTGGCCCTGAGACTGTTTCGGTTTCTGCTGCTACGGTTGCTGTTGCGGCTGCTGCTGTCCACCCTTAGCGGGTGCCTGAGGAGTCCTGAATGGTGCCGCTGACTGGGACTGATTCCCACGAGCTCTGTTCCCACTGGAAGGAACACTCCCTATCTGAACTCCTAACTGTCCACCATGCGCATGGATGAGGTTCTGCTCAACCAATCTGGCTTTCGCCACCGCTGCCTCCACTGAAACTGGCTCAAAAACTCTAACCCCTCCACTAATGCGGTCGTTAAGACCTCTCAAGAAATGTTGTACGAGCATAGTCTCATCGTTGCCAATCCCGACATACTGTTTCAGCTCATAGAATCTATGCTCGAACTGGTCAACTAACATACCAAACTGCCGCAATGCATAGAACTCATCTGCCCGAGTCTGTCTCCACTGCGGTGAGAGAAATCGTGCTCTTAACCTCTCTAAGAAAATCTCCCAAGAAATAGTATTGATATTCAGACCAATCTTCTCCTCCTCTAACTTCCACCATATAGAAGCAAAATCATCGAGACGCATGATCAGACATCTCGCTCGGGTGTTGCTACTGTATGGGAACATAGCGAAACACCTATCCAAACTAATCAACCAAGTCTCTGCCTCGAGACCTGTGCCTCGACCATCGAAGAAAGGAGGGTTGGTCCTCAAAAGATCCTTGATGTGACTCGAGGGAGCTGAATCGTGGCCACCTGGAACCTCTCTCCTCCTAGGAGACCTCTCTCTCTCTCTCCTCTGAAACATGCTGATGCGACTCCCCAACCTGAGCATGGATGGGCTTCTCACCTTCAGGTCTGGGGCCTAGCCTAGCTAGAACTTCCTGAAACATCTGCCTCAACTCTTCCCTTTCGGGAACCTGCTCTTCTACATGCGGTAATTCCTGATGCACTGACTGATCCTGCTCCACACTCACATGAGCGGGAGGTGGTGAAGGACTATGGCGGTCTCAACCTCGGCCCCGTCCCCCACCTCTACCTCTATTGCGGCCACCAACACGGCCAACTCCCCTAGCTTTCCTAACCATGACCAAAACTACAAAAGAGAAAACGGTTCAAATCAATGACAAGGATATAGCAAGGGAAATCCAAACACTAACACACAAGGTCAAACTGAATGGGCTCACTACAATCCCAGAGTACCCAATGTTGAAACATGGGCTCTGATACCAAATGTAATGCCCCGCCAGGAACCCTAAAGGATAGCCACACAACAAGGCAACTAAAAGGCGCAATAATTTTTTTTTAAAGATTAAATGAATTAATCATAACTTGCACAATAAATAACATAAGCGGAAGACTATCATTACATCCTAAAGGGTTACCAACGAAGATTACTTCTAATTAAAACTACATCACAATATTAATCCAATCATCCATCTAAATTAAGGAAAGTCAATAACGATTAAATGACTCACATTCATAAATTGATCTCAAAAAAATAGGCTTAAAGAATTACAACATATATACTTCCAATGATTCATTTATACATAATAAGAAAGATAATTGAAACAATATATATCCCATGAACTTAAATTACAATATTCCATAAATTACATGGCTTCCATAGATCAATAAAATACAAAGGTTACAAGTTGTTGATACAATGACCACACAGGCCTCAAGGTACAAAATCAAGAACATAAGTGCTACACGAAGCAAGAACCAAGATGCACCGGCGAAGCCAATCCTCGCATGAAGGTAGGAACAAGATATCCGATGGGAAGTGGCACTACCACCTGACCATGTGATCCCATAATGGAACCACCCCACCATGCTAGGAGATAGCGGAAGACCCTCAAGCAAGCAAGAAAAGTACAACAGTACACATGACTCCGCAGTACACAAGTGACTCGACTCACAAAACACTAGCGACCCTAGAGAGAGAGAGTGTGTCATCACATGGCTTAAGATGGTTACCCTAGGTAGGTCTCCATAGGTCCCGGCCCCCATCTTGGGTTATCCTGGTAACCTCTCCCGAACCCCCGGCTCCATCTAAGCATCATGCGGACCCTACCATCCTTTCGTGAGGACAAGGTGGTAGGTTTGCCATTCCAGGCCTTCCCAAACACCTTGAGCCTAAACAAGCACTCAACCGTGTACGGGGTACATTATCTTAATTAAATTAATAACTACCCACCCCCTAATCAAATTATTAGGTTATCACTTAATAGTTGACTTTCGAGGGGTTATCCTGCCATCCACTTTGGGTGCGGCCCCCGCCCGAAAGCCACTCTCTCTACTAGGTCACTAACTGGATAAGACTATCTATGAGAACTCTATGGTGGGCCTGACAACCATAAATTATCCAGACATACACAGGTGAAGGACTCACAGTCACAAACCTAGGGTTGACCATTAGGGACATAACACATAATAGCTCACTTCCTCAAGGTTTAAACAACGACACTTGACCAAGGGAAAAAATCAACATAATGACAATTTTAAACATAATGCAACGACATTAACACAACTAGACTGCAATTATTAAAACACAAGATCCTACACAAGCAATCTTTCTTTAAGCAGTCAACAGCATAAAATGCTCGCAATAAGGATTTCTGGAATTAAAGACATCGCATCTATTTAACATAAAGAAATGATGGAGTCACATGTCTAAAAAGTTGAATTGGAACCACATTTACAATTTTAAACCCCTAACCAGTTGATGATGATAAAATTACAATTTTCTCAATTCGACTATAACCAAGTCAACATTTAAATCAAATTAAACAAATATATACAAGCTAATATAAAATAATTCCAAAATAACACCTATTCGTCGAATACAATCATCATATGGTTATATTACGATACTTGGATAACGGACATTAATAATAAATTTAACCCACTCTTTCCTTTATTCCAAACGTTAATACTAGCCTCCATATCATTTTATTTATTTTCACAATGCAAGGCAGATAATCCTCATCACTAAATCGAAGAATTATTAATTAATCTTAACATCATGATAAACTAACAATTCACATCTTATTATTATTTAATATTAAATAATAACATATTATTATTATTGTTTAAATAACAATATATTATCACTTAATATTAAACACAAAATAACACTATGGATTTTATCTTAACCACTAACAAAATTATACTATTATTTTCTTTTTTTAAAACTAAAAAAAAATATAAAAAAAAACAAATTTTAAACAATAAACAGAGAATTGGAAGAAAGCAAGGATTTTTTTGTTAAAATAAACAAGGATTCAACCAACCTCTAAGATTTCCAAGAAGGAGTTGTATGCTTCAGCAGGATTCCCAGCTAGTTCAAAACCCAAATCCACCTTTCAAGCAATTTTTTCCAGCATTTCTTTTTCCTCCTCCAAACAAGCATATCCCCCAAAATCTCCTCCAAGGTAAATTAGTAAGACAATGTTTTAACCTAATTTTCTAGGTTGCAATATTTTCTATTTTAAAAAAACCATTAAAATCAACAATTGACTTTCTTTTTTTTCTTTTTCATATTCCTCAAAAACAAATAAATGAGAATTCCCTTTTTTGAAAATTACATTTTTCATATATAGCAATTAAATCAACTTTTCAACTAAATAGGAAAACAATGAGTTAGCTTTATTTGCATATATTAAAAGCAATTAACTCTATTTATTCTACTTCTTCCGTTGGATCTAAACACGATTACTTTTCCAAAATAAACAACTAAAAGTTAAAATCTAATAAACTAATCAATTGAGCTTGATTCAAGACATAAAGGCATAATAAGGAATAAATCGCTCAAGCCAACAAATAATGACAACTTATACTTTAAATAAATAACCGAACCACTATGGCATGCAAATCAAGGTAAAGCAAAAAGACTCGAAATTCGAACAAAAGGGATGAACGACCGACTGACGGCACTCACAAGAATAGACTGAGGTAAGGACTAGGGTCAAAAGCTATCTCCTCCACTCCCATCGGACATATAAGGCACGCTCAGACCTGTGAAGCCAGGTGGAGACGATACCCCGTACCTACCCGGTACTTGTACCTGCAATATCCTGCATCATCAAAGCACACATACATGCATATAAATATAGAATACACGGCACGCACACTGATGAAGGAGAATCGTGACGTTCCCTGTCTCATCGAAACGAGTGAAGGAAAATCGTCCCCTTGCATCCAATATAATAGCAAACACGCAACATATATATGACACATCGCCTAGATAAAGTAAGATGTCAGTACAAGCAATAATCCATGAAATACTAGAAATCACCAATACTGAAATACTGAAAATAACTCATGCATCCAATATCCAGGTAAACATGAAATAATATCAAATACGTCTGCAAAATGTCGAGCAATAAAGTGCCAACTGAATAGTAAACTGCAACACAAAGTCAGTCTAATAAGTCCGATCGAAAAGGGGTACTACACGTGTTCCTATGGTCTGTGATTCGTGTATCATCTCATGTTCATGATTATTGTACATTTGAGACCCATGTGGTCATTGTATAAGTAAACTATGTAACCTTGGCATTGTAAGTTATGTAATTTCATATATATTATTGGAAGCCATGTAATTATTGAATATTATAATATTAATTAAGTTGAATGTATGTTATTTTAGTTATCTTTATTCTTATGTGTAAATGCTTGATTGAAAGTAAATATATTCTATCACCTTAGATCTTTCAATGTGGAATTCAGTTTTTTGAATATGATTTAATTAGATGTATTTGAGTTCCCTAATTAGATGGATAATTGGATTAACCTTATGATGTTGTTTTAGTTACGAATTAATCTTCATTGGTAACCCTTTAGGAATTTATGTGTTAGACTTCTGCTTGTGTTATTAAACGTGTAATGTAATAATTAATGCACTTAATCTTTAAAAAAAAAACACCCTTTAGTTGCCTAGTAGTGTTATTTTCCTTTAGGGTTCCTAGCGGGGCAGTACAGACATCAAAGGAAAAGAGAACATGATCCTCTTTTGAAACTACATCATCACACATGCTCCTCCTATCAGCAAAAACTATTTACTAGCCTATCAAATAGGATCTTTTTTTGACAGTATTATATTGTTTAAATCTAATGATGTGAAATTATATAATTTCTAGGTTGGCCTATGATAAAAAACAAAGTTAGGGTTTCATATATAAAACCTTTTATTTCCTCATTTGAAGGATCCACAATTTTAGCAATTGAATGAGCCTCTTATGAAGTGAAAGTACAGGTTAAGTGGAGTCTTCATTTAGAAAATCAAGCATCCATCAAGTCTTCATCAACCATTTTAATCATCAATAGAAGCTTTGAAGATATTTAAGAATAATAGGAGATCACCAACTGTTGATTGGCTTGTACCTCTCCCTTAGGGTTTGGTATGGTTTCACATTATTTTCATATCTTTATAGAGTTTCACAATGCTTGCTTTTAGATTTTCATTCATGCTTTAGATCTATTATTGCATTTGTGATTTAAAGCATTTGCATTCAATTTACTTTCACTTAGGGTTTTATGCTCATAATGTAGGATAGAACTCTAATTCTTGAATTTTAGCTCATTTAGGATTTTGTAAGCACATAATATTATAGAACAAACACATTTCACTATATTATTGGCTATTTGTTGAGGTGTAAATTTCCAAAACAAGGGGTTTGACTAAGGAAAAACCTATGTAGCCACCCATACACCATTTCACAACTTGTAGATACATTTACAGGATTTTGGCGGAGCTGCAGACTTTTGAGAAGTCAAAACTCAGAGGCATAGTCTTAGATCCAAAAACAGGATCCATATCACTATGACTAGGGCACCCAATGCTCTGGTCCTTTGTATTTTTGTGCAACTTTTGGTAGTTTTGCAGATCAAGACCTGAATTTGTGAATTCCAGAGGTATAGGTCAGCTCTGCAACAGGGACCATGGCACTCAGTGCCATGGTCCAACTTAGTCAGACTCGAATTGCAATGACAAGTGCACATCCAAATTTTGTCTTCAATTATGTATTTTGTGTCTCAGTTTCAATTTTGTATTTCTCTATTATTGCAATTTACATAATCATTTTCATTCATTTCACTAGCCTAGTTTGTCATTACTTTTAATTTATCCCATTTCCCTTTCATAGCAACAAAGGAATAGGAACCCTAAAAGTATTCCTTGACTCTCTTTTACAAGAAGTAGTCAAAGTGAATCACTTCCTTAGGCTCTTCTGTATTCCAATGTGTGGAGGAAAGTGAGATAAGGTCCTAAACTACTCAATCCCATTTTTCACCATCACAACTAGAAAAGAGAAAAACATATGAATCTATTGAAACAATTTTATAAAATACAACATGGGATCATTTTAATTGCAAGAAATTCTTAAAATTTCTTAAGAGCACTATCAAACAAATGCGGAAAGGTCCCATACAACAAGCAGGTTAATTCTCCAAAACTTGGAGCTAGAGCTTATCCTTTTCTTGCATTCTTAATTTTTTCTTCATTTTAGAAAACCCCTTCCTATTTAGAGAGAATTTAACAATTAGCCCATCTTCACACAATATAAAAGAGAACAAAAAAAAACAAGAATTGGGCTACCTTTGACGGAAAATATTCTCACATAATTAAGGGAACAAGATCTTCATTTTCACTTTTTTGGAAGAGCTACTTGTCTTAAAGGTAGAACTTTGTGAATTTGAATGCCATCTATTTTGGAAAATTCTCCTTTTTACTGACTATCTTCATATCCCATGAGATTTGTCCTACTATGAAAAATATGCATATATAAACACATTTATATTTATAAAAAAATTATGGAAAATAGAATATATATAGCTGCAAAACCATAAATGTGCATATATATTGTTGCAGCTACTACAACTACTACCATAATAAATGCATACCACTTTCATTGTTTAATATAAATTAAGATGTTTGAAGCTATTTTCAACTAGAGTTTTTTTAGTTTAACGTGCCCTTTTAATCTTCTTATTCCTTTTTTTTAATAAAAATAAAACGGGAAATGAAATAAGTTTTTGCTCTGCAACTCTGTCTCAACCTAGGGTTTGGACCTCAGATGCAGAGTCGTAGGCACTGAAGTGGGGCTATACACGGTGTTGAGCACTATTTTTGAAAATAAAAATAAAAAAAATAATATATGTTTCCATAAGCATGAAGGCTAATGGATATTTCGGCCAGTAAACTGTATTGAGCACTGCAGGAGAAGTTTCATCGAAAGAGCGTTTTCATCGACACAGGGCATATAAAGCATTAAGCAAAGGTATTTTGGCAAAAAGTTACCTTTGATGAACGCAAGAAACCA
Source organism: Cryptomeria japonica (assembly GCF_030272615.1). Lineage (NCBI taxonomy): Eukaryota > Viridiplantae > Streptophyta > Pinopsida > Cupressales > Cupressaceae > Cryptomeria > Cryptomeria japonica. The sequence goes on along the minus strand of NC_081406.1, from coordinate 370,147,225 downwards.
CTTATCGATACTCCAAATTTCATCGAAAAGGTAAAAGCAAAAAGCGAAAAAGGCAAAAGGTGATTTCGAAGGAATGTCGTTACCGAAGAAACTCAAGAGACATTCATCGAAATGCAAGTTTCATCGATGAACGTGGTGTCGAACAAAAGAAAAGTTGTTTCATCGATAAAAAAGGATATCGATGAAAAGGGGATAACGATGAACACTCATAAGCCTTCACCGAAGAAAGAAACTCATCGAAAGTATGGCATCGATGAAACTTGCGAGCGACTTATCGAAAAAGGGGTCTATCGATGAAAGAGTGATTTCGATGAGTCTTAAAAGCGGCTTCTCGACATAAGCTTTTCACCGAAATAGTTGTATCGAAGAAAATGAGCTTTCGATGGAAAGTTTGAACACTCGACCGAAGACAAGGGTTTCATCGATAACTTGAAACGCACGCACTTTGAGCGAACTGTACTTCCCGCGAAAGAATTGAAGGCCCAACTGAAAAGTGTCACATCTGCAATTAAGTTTAAACACTTGAGTAGCCGTTATGGATGCAGAACATTAACTGTGCACAAGTTGCCCATACAATCACAGTTGAACTGAGTGAATTCTCGCAAGAATCAAATCGATGCTGAGAAATTGGAAGCTGTGAAGAACTTGCAGAGACTTACAGACGATAACTAGAAGAGTTGAGCATTCTACCAAGTAAGTGTTGTCTCTCTTATTTAATGTAACTATGGAACCTTCGTCTTCTTCTTCTAAAAGGAGTAGGAAAGGAAAAGAGTTAAACCTTGAAGAGAAGCCCAAGAGACAGAAGAAAGAAGGGAGAGCTCTGACTCAGGACTTATTAGACCAGTGTCCATCGTCTAGTGTAAGGTCCAAGAAGATTAAAAGTGAGGAAGAAGGATTAGAAGACAGATTTGAGAACTTAGGAGACATTTGGACTGAGATAAGAGGGCATGAGTTATTTTTGTTTGGTTACAAAAGAAGGGATGCACCTGAACCCATAAGCAATCTATGGAGGAAGAACTTAGGCAAATTAGTAGTTCCAAATGTGTTTGTAGACGTAGAATTAATGAAAGCTCTGGTAGATTGCTACAACCCGAGAACTAAAACCATATGTGATTACAGAGGGAATACATTAGTAGTAATCAACAAGCAGACTATTGATATGGTTTTTGATCTAGACTGGGAAGTCGAGGAGAGCATCGATATGAAGAAACTTTCACAGGAATTCTTTAGTTTGGAAAATATCTACAGGACTTGGAGGCTACCTGTCCACAGGCCAAAAGTGGGTGGGTCATTTGTTCAGTTTGGCAAAGATGACAAGGTGCCATTTGATGTCAACCACTTCCATCCATATTTCAAATATACGTATTATGCTGCAGCCCAAGTACTAGGCCTAGAGGCTCATCCACTCATGGATATTGGGGTTATGGTTCTGTGTGCTGATATTCAATCAAAAGACCCTAGGTCATTTGATTTTGCTACTTATGTTGCGGATGCCTTGAATCATGGGCTGGAAAAATTGAAAGGAGACCTTGTGAATGTTCACTTTTCATTATACTCCATGCTAATGCATATTCTTCTTTATTGTGGACAAGAAATTAACTTCTGGCCAGATGAGTTCAACATTAGGTCTTATGATAAGAATGGTCTGAAGAAGCCGGTTCAGTTGTGGGTATCAGCATGGGACCAGAGGTTTATGAACAACCAATATTGGCATTTTCAAGAATACTTTGTGAAACCTCTCAGTGCAGCTTTTGGACAACACAGGGATTATACTTTGTCCCCTGAAATCAAGAGGTTCCTCAGGCCAAAGGATTTCTCTCCAGAATCACAGATTGAACATAATTGGGGTGATTGGTATTGCCATGATAATCACACAGAGATAAGGGTATTTGGATATGAAGGGAAACCCCACATGCTTCCAATTACGGTGCCAAACAGAGTGGCTAGCTTGGAGATTATAAGGCAATTGTCTATTGCCAGTGCTAAACATTTAATTGATTTTGGTAAACAATCTATTGTTCCAAGTTTATTAGTTTTCTCTGATTTCATTGTCAAAAGTTCAAAGAGTTATCATTTATTACAGAATAAATTAAATTACTATGGCATGACTCTGGGTGAGCCTAGGGAGAATTTTGATCCCGAAGGATATATAAGAGCTGCCAGAGCCTCACATAAACTCAAAGCTGGGATACATATGGCCAAAATGCCAGATGACCTAATTAAGAACCTTGAAAGAGAGGAAGCCAAAGCTTTAAAAGGAAAGAGTGAGTTAGTCTGGGAGGCCTACAAATGGAAAAGGGCAAGGGGAATGATAGATGGAGACCTAATTGGAAATCTCCAAGACCCTCTGGAAGTAGCTAAAAGGCTGCTTCAACATGAAGCTGAAATTATGCACAGAGTTCCTTCACAATTCCTTCACTTCATTAATACTGAGAAGGACAGTCAGCCCCTAGCTCACATGTCACCGAAATCAACCGCCAGTAGTATCCCACCTGATTCTCCTAGAGAGGATTATCCTCCTGGTTTCGAAACAGAAATGAACATGGACACAGGAGAAATCAACATCAAGGATGTTGTTGACATAAGAATGACTGAGCATGAGGACTTCGTTGCTGATGATGGATTCGCCTCCTCTAGGGAATTCCTTTCATTTTTATATCAATACAAAGGGGCTCATGTCAAACGAAGCATGGCTGGAAAACCAGAGGAGGAACAGATGAAGAGATTACAGGATGAAATTGATGTCCTCATGAAAGACATGACTCCTGAAAAGGGGAGGAAATTATTAAAAGAGGCCGGTGTGATCATCTTCTCTGGTTGGGACATTAACTCAGCACTCTTATTTGATGGCTTTTTGAAAAGACAAGATTTGAATCAACAGGTATTGCCCCAGGAGGTAGATAAACTGTTCCTAGGCTCTGGATATGATCCAGACAAAAGGGCTCTCCTACAGTGGGCACTATATCCAAAAGGGAAGAGGCCAATCATTGTGGATATAGAAGAAACCTTTGGGCATCTCATGGTTCATCAGGTTGGAAAGACTGATCCTAGGGTCACTGCAAAGCTCAACCTGGATGTTGCAAGATTGAACTTGGACCAGACAGAGTTTTTGGTCAGAGAGAACGTTACATACAAGGGATTATATGAAAAATCCAAGGAGGAAAATCAGAAGCTGCAAGCAAAGGTATTGCAATTAGAGACGGGGACTCCTATCAGCGAATACACCTCATACCCCGCATGACGCAGCTTGGATGACGTCTCTGATGCCCTGTACTGGCAGTATCAGGCAGAAAAGGCCAATAAACGCGCAGACAATGTCCAACAAAAGATGGACAAATTGGTCAACGACATTGTAGGACATCGGTTTAACACCATGCTCTTACAGGTCGAACCGTATTGGACAGTTTACAATGGAACGATAAAGGCGCTAAAAGAGCATGAACGGTTAAGAGCACGATTGCAGGGAGTGCTAAGCAATGTCGACACCATGACACCAGAAGAAAAGACTGAGGGCAATGCGTATATGGACAATCATGTCAAACTCGAAGATATGCTGAGAAGAGATTTAAAAGAATTAGATGATGAAAAACCCGTTGGAATGCCCTCCGTCTACAAGGAAGGAGAGGTAATAACCTTGGAGGATTTGCGAAAAGAACTTATCAGCGTCAAGGATTGGGCCTTGTCAGAAATTGATCGGAGTAAGGATATGGCCCCTACCGTCAACCAGATAATATTCAAGTATCTGACGCTGGGGGATGAATTGAAAAAGCAAACGCCTCGAATCAAAACATTTAAAGACGATGATTACATTCATCATTTGGGGCTTTTGAATCTCTTTTTACTTAAGTTTAGAAATGTTCAAGTTAATGATTAATTTTGTAAAGGGTCGTGTCTCTTCGTGAAGAGCTCTCATCCTCATATATATATGAGAATGATTTTTGTAATGTGGGGGATAATAATTAGATAGGATTAAGAGAGAAACAACAACAGCCTGTAAGTCTTCTGTGTACAAACTATAATGGAATACAAATCTTGATCTACTGTTTCCCTGCATATGTGTTGTGGATTATTTCATTTTCTTTTGGCTATCGTCTGTGATATTGTCTGATAAAGATAAGGTTACTCATGTTCTTAAGATCAGATTTATGCTTTATGTTATAATGTTGCAACAGAAGTTTTGCTTGCGGATTGTAATTGTTCCTTGCAAAGCTTAATTGACTGGTCCCTTAAGGGTAGGGTTAAATTCACTCAATTAGCACATAATATAAGCATTCATTTGGTTTTAAAAGAAATAGTAACTGATAGGTTCATAAGGGATGAATTAAAAAACTGTCTCACAGATTCGCACTATAAGTCCTGAAGAAAATTGTAATGACTCTGTAACCCAAACAGTGAAGAAGGCACTGGCTAAAATTACAAATTACCCTCATCATTTCTTCATTTTGACAATTATAGAAGTAATTAAGAAACACAAAGCAAACAATTATCATAACAACAATCTTGAACTCGTCTGCTATATCTCCATTCAAGGAACTCATGCCATTTCAAGATCAGGAGATATCAGGTTAGGATAACATATCTGCTATAAAAAGCACTGTTTATTGGAGACATTCAGTGAATAGGTATACCCGCCTTGGTCCTGCAGAGCCTAAAGTGAGAGAGTAAGCAACCAAACAGGTTCACTCTATATGTTGGCCAAGTCAATTGGAGGGTTTGACCATAGGGACTGGCATTTCCTTAGAACCTATCCAATCTGTTGATTTGAGACCCAACAGATTGGCGACTCTGCTGGGGAGAATTATAAAGACTCTGTTGTGGGAGAGAATTCAGAAGAAAAAATAACACATATCCTCTAGGAAAGAGGTGGCGACTCTGAAATAAGAATTTCAATGCACGGAACAAGATCGGTTGCAAAGGGACAATCTTTATCCCAATTAGATTTCCCTCAATGAAGGAACAAAAATAAAGAACCCATGAATGATTCCATGAGAGAAAGATACAACCAGTATAAACATGAAAGTAGCCAACATTCGCCCTTAAAAGAACAAGATAGAACAACAACTTCAAGCCCGGTGAATGAATATTTGGTTGCAGCGTATAAAGCTCAAAAGGGGCGATGCCAAATTCCCCCTGGTTTTGAAAATCATGAAGCACGGTCCAGACAATACACACCACCTCCATCAGGATCAAGTATGGCAGACCCTGTAGATAGATTCACAGATTTAACTAGACAAATGATGGAGGCAGCTGCTGAGATGAGAGATTCAGGAAGGACTCAGGAATGTTTGGAGCTGTGTGCCAAGTTGGGCATAAATGTTGGTGAGGATGACTTTAATAAAGATGTAAACAACTACAAGAAAACATATGCTCAGGGAGTGGGTAAAACAAAGAGTAATGATTTCAAAGCTTATGAGAATCCTCTGTTTGGTAACAAGAGGGATGATCATGTGCAATCAGGTGCACCACCAGTCCAGCAAAACTCACATACAGGCTTCATCCCTCATAATCAGTATCCACCCCCTGGTCAATTTTATAACCAACATCCACCCCCTAATCAGTTTCAGTATCAACACCAGAATCAATACCCTCCTCCTTATCAAAACCAAATGCCCTTGTATGGTAATATGAACCAGAACTTTGTGAATCCTCATGGAGGGCATGGACTAATAAATATGGAACAAATGAGGCAGTTTGATTTTTCAGGAATGATGGTGTATCCATATCCCATCCCAAATGAAATCAGGACAGCAATACCAAAGTTCACAGGAAGTAATGCAGTTTGAGGTGAGGCTCATTGCAAAGCCTTTGATGCAGTAATTGAGGATTTTGGTTTGCCATATGAGGATGTCAAGATCAGGTTGTTTATGCAGTCATTAATAGAAGATGCGAGAGATTGGTTTAGAACGTTGCCTGATGCATCCATTAGAAATCTTGCAGAATTCAAAGAATTATTCCTGGAGCAGTATGGAGACCATAATAGTCCTGAGTTTGCTTTGCATGAAATCATCAGCATTAAGAAAGAGCAAAATGAATCAGTAATTGACTTTAACAAAAGATTCAATAGGGTTCTGAACAAAATCCTTAATAGGATGAAACCAGTACCTGAAGTGAGCATTCTGTATTATATCAATGCTTATGACAGCAAAACAAACTATGAGTTGAGAACCAGAAACCCAAGAGATATCCGAGATGTTATCAAAGATGCCATTGTTATAGAGAACAATAAAAAGGCTGCTGGTAAGGTTGGAAAAAGAGAGGATGCAAGATTGTACAATCCTAAAGCACCCAAGGCCAATAGGGATGAAGATAAGCTTGACAAAGTTTTAAATGCCCTGAAAGATTTATCTGTAAGAGTAAACAAAACAGAGAAGCAGCAATACTACCGTCCTGAGAGACCTAGACTACATGACATGCCTTATAACACTACATGGAAGGATGGAAAACCAGTAGAAAGGAACCACAGAGACAATCAACAAATTCCAGATCCTTTAAAAAGAACAATAAATTATACTCAAGATAATGACATGTGGTGCTATGCTTGCAATATGCCACACGCTTCTTCTTTGTGTGCAGTAGCAAAAGGATTGCAAGAGGATGAGGATAGCTATGAAGATCATGTGGATGATTCAACTATTAATATGATATCATTTAGTCAGGAAGGAAGGTCAGATTCTATCAATATTGATCAGTGCTCTGTTTTACCTGTGACCACCAGCAAAAATGAAAGTGTCAAACTTAGAGTCCCTACTGAAGAAGAGAAAAGAAAAATTACAGCTTATGTTGTTGCACAAGCAAAAAGGACTTATGACTTAAGAAACAGGATGGTGAATCCAGAACAAGGTAAACCTGCTAGTCTTTTCATGAAAGAAAATGATGAAGCACTCAAGCGAATGAATAAGGCAACTAAGACTAAGCAAGATGGTAATCAGGGTCCTGATGTTCAAAAGAAAGAAACGGTAAAAATTCTTTCATCACAGCAATCTACCTCGTTTGATATCTCAGCTGCACTAACGCAGTTAAAAGTCTCTGTCCCATTGATGGAAATCATGAGGTTTCCTGAATATAGGGAAAAAACTTTGGAGATGATTTCAGGTGTCCAAGAAGGAAAGGTTAATGAACAGAAACAAGAAGTCCCAACAGGTGACAGTAATGAACAAATGGCTCCAGTTATATACTTAGGGTCCACTATAACTAAAAACCCAACACAAGTAGACCCATTTTACCTCACTTTGGTGATAAACAACAAAAGGGTAAAGAATTGTATGATTGATTCAGGAGCAGCCATAAATGTTATGCCTGTTGGGGTAATGAAAGAACTAGGATTGGAAGTTGATACTACTTTTGGGAAATGCTATGCCATGGACAATAGATCAGTCCCAGTGATTGGTATCATGAAGGATGTAGAGTTCAGATTAGCAGCCTGTCCAAAGGCATCATATAAAACAGACATTACAGTAGTAGATGTTCCACCCAACTATGGAATGCTGTTGTCCAGACAATGGTCGAATATGATCGGTGGATATGTGCAGCTGGATTTGTCATATGCTACAATTACAATAAATGGACAGGAGGTAAAAATTGACAGGGAACCTCGGTCTACATATATCATAGAAGACATGGAGGAAATAGTAAACCAAGTATGTTTTTTACAAACTGATATGGATAATTTCCAGGTACAGTTAATAAGACCTAAATCTAGAGAGTGGATCCCCATTGAGTCATGTCTAACTGAAATGGATGGTCAGATATGGAAAATGTTCTTTGATGGGTCTTGTAGCAAAGAAGGGAGTGGGGCCGGAATCCTTTTTATTTCACCCACAGGGGAAACTTACAAATACTCCTTCAAGTTATTATTTGAATGTACAAATAACATCGCCGAATATGAAGCTCTACTCACTGGTCTTAACATAGCAGTCAAACATGGAATCAAATTGTTAAGTGTCTTTGGTGATTCAGAACTAATAGTCTCACAAGTAAAGGAAAGATATGCCTCGAAACACTTAAGACTAAAACAATACAGGAATGCTGTATGGGATACCATGGAGCTTTTTGATGCTTTTCAGATAACTTGGATAGATAGATCAAAGAACATCATGGCAGATTTTTTAGCAAATATTGCACTAAAAGGCAATGATATAACGCTAACTGGGATATCTGAAGTAGAGATGAAAGTAAGACCATCTGTTCCTGACAACTTGTATAATTGGCAAGTGTTTCAAGATGATGCAGATCTGCTGAACTTTTTACAGTGTGTTGATCATTATCAGGCTCAAGCTATAAATTTTAATGACTTTGTGGAAAAAACTGAAGGTAAGGAAACTTTATTTGGACATGAAATTATACAACTAAAGTCAAATAAATTACCAAGAGGCCTAGTGGCATTAGAAAGAACTTTTAATGCTCAAGATGTGATTGAAACCAAAGGGTCAGCTGTTAAAGAGAGTGATGTTGAACAAATCAACCTAGGAAATGAAGGAGCCCCTAGAAATGTTTTTATTGGAAAAAAATTAACTCCTGCTATGAGGCAACAACTGATAATGTTGCTAAAAAGATACAAACATGTGTTTGCATGGTCTTATGAAGATCTCAAAGCTTACAGGGAAGATCTCTTTCAACATGAGATACCACTTAAGCCAGAGGCTAAGCCATTTAGGCAAAAGCAGAGACCTATCAATCCTACATTGTTACCAAAAATGAGGGAAGAAATTATAAAGATGAAAGACGCAGGAATAATTGAGCCATGCAAATACTCCACATGGGTGTCTAACTTGGTACCAGTCAGGAAGAAAAATGGGGATATTAGATTATGTGTAGACTTTAGGAATTTAAACATATCATCTCTAAAGGATAACTATCCATTGCCAAATATGGATAACATGCTGCAGAAGGTAACAGGGTGTGAGTTGCTGTCTATGATGGATGGATTTTCAGGTTACAATCAGGTGAAAGTTAGAGAAACTGAAAAATATAAGACAGCCTTCACAACTCCATGGGGCACTTATGTCTATGCACGAATGCCATTTGGATTGACCAATGCTGGAGCTACTTTTCAAAGGGCAATGGATGTGGCTTTTGCAGAATTGATTGATATAATCATGGTAGTATACCAAGATGATCTGACTGCGTACTCGAAGAAAGCTGATGATCACTGTGAACACCTTGAGAAGATATTTAAAAGAGCCTTAGAATATGGAATTTCCTTGAATCCCAAGAAATGTCACTTTGGTGTTGAAAAGGGAAAACTACTTGGACACATAGTATCCAAGGAGGGGGTGAGAATTGACCCTGAAAGAGTAGCATCTATTAATGAGGTTCCCATCCCCCAAACTATCAAAGCCATTCAATCATTTTTGGGACAAATTAATTTTGTGAGAAGGTTTATTTTGAATTTTGCAGACATAGTGAAACCTATAGTAAGGATGTTAAAAAAAGAGGCCCAGATAGATTGGACTGAAGAAGCAATTGATTCCTTTGTGGCAATCAAAAGGGCAATTACCGAGGCACCAGTACTAATTTCCCCAGATTTTGGTAAACCTTTTATGATATTCTCATTTGCCTCTTGTCACACTATAGCAGCAGTGTTGTTACAGAAAAATTCAGAAGGATATGAGCAGCCCATTGCATATTTTAGCAAATCTTTAAGCCCTTCAGAAGTAAAGTATGAAATAAATGAAAAGCAGGCCTATGCTCTGGTCAAAGCAGTAAAACAATTCAGGCCATACTTAGTAGGGGCCGAAGTTATTACTTATGTCCCCAATGCAGCAGTAAAAGATATCTTCAGACAAACTGAGGTCACAGGCAAAAGATGCAAATGGATCAACTAGATACAGGAATTTAACATTGAGTTGAAAATTTCACAGGTTATCAAAGGACAAGGGTTGGCCAAACTCATGACAGGAACCGAAATTGAAGAGTCTGATGTAAATCAGGTTGGATGGGAAGAAGCTAACTTCAATATTGAAAGAACAGCATGGTATACTGAAATCGTATACTACCTTAAGCACTTGAAATGTCCAGAAGGCATGACTGATAATCAAAAGAGAGCTTTGAAGCTAAGATCAGCAAGATATGTGATTATCAATGGGGATTTATATTGGAAAAATAGAGATGGGATATTGTTGTTATGTCTAGATAACTACCAGGCAGACAAAGTCCTTCATGAGATGCATGATGGGGTCTGTGGTGGCCATTTCTCAGCTAAGACTACAACACATAAAATATTGAGAGCTGGATATTATTGGCAATATGTCTTCAATGATTCCTATAGATATGTCAGAAAATGCGAAGCTTGTCAAAAGTTCTCAAGCAAAACAAAGTATCAAGGATCACTCCCGTTGAGACCAATGTTGACTGAGGAACCATTCCAACAATGGGGAATAGACTTTATAGGGGAAATATCAGAAAAATCCAGTGGAGGACACAGATGGATATTGGTTGCTACAGATTATTTTACCAAATGGGTGGAGGCAATACCTACCAAACAGGCCACTAGCAAGGTGGTGATAAAATTCTTAATGGAGAACATTATTACTAGATTTGGTGTTCCTGCAAGAATCATCTCAGATAATGGCATGTCTTTTAGATCAGAGGAATTCAACAATTTTTGTGATGAATATGGCATTAAGATATCACATTCTTCTCCTTATCACCCCCAGGGGAATGGGCAAGCTGAATCAAGCAATAAGAACATTCTGAAGATCATTAAAAAGATGCTGGGGCAGAACAAAAAGGCATGGGATTCAAAGTTGAATCTTGCATTATGGGCAGACAGGATAACTGTGAAGAAATCTACAGGAAAGTCTCCATTTGAATTGGTTTATGGCAAGAGGGCCAGAATGCCTTTGGATAATCTTCTACCTGTACATAGATTTATGATTCAAGAAGAAATAGATGTTGAAGATCCATCACAAGAAAGAATAATGCAGCTAGTAGAACTTGATGAAGTCAGGGCAGAAGCTCAGAGGCAAAATATCAGGATTCAAAATCAAATGAAGAGGTTGTATGACAAGAGGACATCAAACATAAAATTTTGTGTAGGAGACTGGGTTTTAATGTGGAATGCCAAGAGTCAAGACAAAGGCAAGCATGGTAAATTTGAAGCCTTATGGATCGGCCCATATGTGATCATAGACAAAAAGGGGGAGGATTCTTATTTGCTTCAAAACGCGATAGGGGAGGTCCAAGAATTGCCAGTACATGGGCAGTTCTTAAAGAACTTCTTCTCCTGAAGCATTCTGCATCACCTGTACAGTAGAGTAGGATCCATTTCCATTGTAAATACCATCATATCTGCGCTAACCAGAGATTCTGGATTCTTGAAGGCATAATTCAATATGCCTCCATCCTCAGTCAGAGCCGCTGTTGAGCACTATTTTTGAAAATAAAAATAAAAAAAATAATATATGTTTCCATAAGCATGAAGGCTAATGGATATTTCGGCCAGTAAACTGTATTGAGCACTGCAGGAGAAGTTTCATCGAAAGAGCGTTTTCATCGACATAGGGCATATAAAGCATTAAGCAAAGGTATTTCGGCAAAAAGTTACCTTCGATGAACGCAAGAAACCGCTTATCGATACTCCAAATTTCATCGAAAAGGTAAAAGCAAAAAGCGAAAAAGGCAAAAGGTGATTTCGAAGGAATGTCGTTACCGAAGAAACTCAAGAGACATTCATCGAAATGCAATTTTCATCGATGAACGTGGTGTTGAACAAAAGAAAAGCTGTTTCATCGATAAAACCACTTCCATCCATATTTCAAATATACGTATTATGCTGCAGCCCAAGTACTAGGCCTAGAGGCTCATCCACTCATGGATATTGGGGTTATGGTTCTGTGTGCTGATATTCAATCAAAAGACCCTAGGTCATTTGATTTTGCTACTTATGTTGCGGATGCCTTGAATCATGGGCTGGAAAAATTGAAAGGAGACCTTGTGAATGTTCACTTTTCATTATACTCCATGCTAATGCATATTCTTCTTTATTGTGGACAAGAAATTAACTTCTGGCCAGATGAGTTCAGCATTAGGTCTTATGATAAGAATGGTCTGAAGAAGCCGGTTCAGTTGTGGGTATCAGCATGGGACCAGAGGTTTATGAACAACCAATATTGGCATTTTCAAGAATACTTTGTGAAACCTCTCAGTGCAGCTTTTGGACAACACAGGGATTATACTTTGTCCCCTGAAATCAAGAGGTTCCTCAGGCCAAAGGATTTCTCTCCAGAATCACAGATTGAACATAATTGGGGTGATTGGTATTTCCATGATAATCACACAGAGATAAGGGTATTTGGATATGAAGGGCAACCCCACATGCTTCCAATTACGGTGCCAAACAGAGTGGCTAGCTTGGAGATTATAAGGCAATTGTCTATTGCCAGTGCTAAACATTTAACTGATTTTGGTAAACAATCTATTGTTCCAGGTTTATTAGTTTTCTCTGATTTCATTGTCAAAAGTTCAAAGAGTTATCATTTATTACAGAATAAATTAAATTACTATGGCATGACTCTGGGTGAGCCTAGGGAGAATTTTGATCCCGAAGGATATATAAGAGCTGCCAGAGCCTCACAGAAACTCAAAGCTGGGATACATATGGCCAAAATGCCAGATGACCTAATTAAGAACCTTGAAAGAGAGGAAGCCAAAGCTTTAAAAGGAAAGAGTGAGTTAGTCTGGGAGGCCTACAAATGGAAAAGGGCAAGGGGAATGATAGATGGAGACCTAATTGGAAATCTCCAAGACCCTCTGGAAGTAGCTAAAAGGCTGCTTCAACATGAAGCTGAAATTATGCACAGATTTCCTTCACAATTCCTTCACTTCATTAATACTGAGAAGGATAGTCAGCCCCTAGCTCACATGTCACCGAAATCAACCGCCAGTAGTATCCCACCTGATTCTCCTAGAGAGGATTATCCTCCTGGTTTCGAAACAGAAATGAACATGGACACAGGAGAAATCAACATCAAGGATGTTGTTGACATAAGAATGACTGAGCATGAGGACTTCGTTGCTGATGATGGATTCGCCTCCTCTAGGGAATTCCTTTCATTTTTATATCAATACAAAGGGGCTCATGTCAAACGAAGCATGGCTGGAAAACCAGAGGAGGAACAGATGAAGAGATTACAGGATGAAATTGATGTCCTCATGAAAGACATGACTCCTGAAAAGGGGAGGAAATTATTAAAAGAGGCCGGTGTGATCATCTTCTCTGGTTGGGACATTAACTCAGCACTCTTATTTGATGGCTTTTTGAAAAGACAAGATTTGAATCAACAGGTATTGCCCCAGGAGGTAGATAAACTATTCCTAGGCTCTGGATATGATCCAGACAAAAGGGCTCTCCTACAGTGGGCACTATATCCAAAAGGGAAGAGGCCAATCATTGTGGATATAGAAGAAACCTTTGGGCATCTCATGGTTCATCAAGTTGGAAAGACTGATCCTAGGGTCACTGCAAAGCTCAACCTGGATGTTGCAAGATTGAACTTGGACCAGACAGAGTTTTTGGTCAGAGAGAACGTTACATACAAGGGATTATATGAAAAATCCAAGGAGGAAAATCAAAGCTGCAAGCAAAGGTATTGCAATTAGAGACGGGGACTCCTATCAGCGAATACACCTCATACCCCACAGGACGCAGCTTGGATGACGTCTCTGATGCCCTGTACTGGAAGTATCAGGCAGAAAAGGCCAATAAACGCGCAGACAATGTCCAACAAAAGATGGACAAATTGGTCAACGACATTGTAGGACATCGGTTTAACACCATGCTCTTACAGGTCGAACCGTATTGGACAGTTTACAATGGAACGATAAAGGCGCTAACAGAGCATGAACGGTTAAGAGCACGATTGCAGGGAGTGCTAAGCAATGTCGACACCATGACACCAGAAGAAAAGACTGAGGGCAATGCGTATATGGACAATCATGTCAAACTCGAAGATATGCTGAGAAGAGATTTAAAAGAATTAGATGATGAAAAACCCGTTGGAATGCCCTCCGTCTACAAGGAAGGAGAGGTAATAACCTTGGAGGATTTGCGAAAAGAACTTATCAGCGTCAAGGATTGGGCCTTGTCATAAATTGATCAGAGTAAGGATATGGCCCCTACCGTCAACCAGATAATATTCAAGTATCTGACGCTGGGGGATGAATTGAAAAAGCAAACGGCTCGAATCAAAACATTTAAAGATGATGATTACATTCATCATTTGGGGCTTTTGAATCTCTTTTTACTTAAGTTTAGAAATGTTCAAGTTAATGATTAATTTTGTAAAGGGTCGTGTCTCTTCGTGAAGAGCTCTCATCCTCATATATATATGAGAATGATTTTTGTAATGTGGGGGATAATAATTAGATAGGATTAAGAGCGAAACAACAACAGCCTGTAAGTCTTCTGTGTACAAACTATAATGGAATACAAATCTTGATCTACTGTTTCCCTGCATATGTGTTGTGGATTATTTCATTTTCTTTTGGCAATCGTCTGTGATATTGTCTGATAAAGGTAAGGTTACTCATGTTCTTAAGATCAGATTTATGCTTTATGTTATAATGTTGCAACAGAAGTTTTGCTTGCGGATTGTAATTGTTCCTTGCAAAGCTTAATTGACTGGTCCCTTAAGGGTAGGGTTAAATTCACTCAATCAGCACATAATATAAGCATTCATTTGGTTTTAAAAGAAATAGTAACTGACAGGTTCATAAGGGATGAATTAAAAAACTATCTCACAGATTCGCACTATAAGTCCTGAAGAAAATTGTAATGATTCTGTAACCCAAACAGTGAAGAAGGCACTGGCTAAAATTACAAATTACCCTCATCATTTCTTCATTTTGACAATTATAGAAGTAATTAAGAAACACAAAGCAAACAATTATCATAACAACAATCTTGAACTTGTCTGCTATATCTCCATTCAAGGAACTCATGCCATTTCAAGATCAGGAGATATCAGGTTAGGATAACATATCTGCTATAAAAAGCACTGTTTATTGGAGACATTCAGTGAATAGGTATACCCGCCTTGGTCCTGCAGAGCCTAAAGTGAGAGAGTAAGCAACCAAACAGGTTCACTCTACATGTTGGCCAAGTCAATTGGAGGGTTTGACCATAGGGACTGGCATTTCCTTAGAACCTATCCAATCTGTTGATTTGAGACCCAACACACGGGCCTCCCACGTAGGTAAGATCATTTATTGTCTTGTGTGCAGGTCCTGCTCCTCGCCATCGCTTCTCTCTGCCTTCCCTTGTGTGGGTGATTAATGCCAGTTAATGGAGAACTCCTCCGGAGGCACTGTAAATCTTAACACCAATGCCCCTTTTAAACCTAAGTCATTCAAGGATGCAGTTACTTCATCTTCTCCCTCTGTCAGTGAAGGCATGAGGTTTGTCTCGAACTCTAATGGCAGCCCCTGTGGAGAAGGTAAGGACCCTTACTCGGCCCGAGAATCTATCTCCATCTCTCCTAATGAGTTAATGTGTAAAGAAATTAACATGGAAAAGGATAGACCTAGAGATACTACAATTTTCTTTGCTACTGTGGATTTGGATAAATGCCCTGCTCGTAAATTCATTGATGATTGGATTAGGAACATTTGGAATACTAAATTAGGTTTTTTGGTATCGTTCTGTAGACTCATTCAAAAAGGATTGTTTGTTATTTTTTTTAAACATCATAAAATGCAGAAAGAAGTGTTTAATAAACAATACTGGTCTGTTGGGAAATGCACATTTCGTGCCCTAGAATGGACACCGAAAGTGGTTAATGAAGAAATTCTTGCACTCTCGTGCCCTAGATGGGTTCTAATCCGAGAGGTGCCTCCACTTTTATGGAAATTTATACCCCAAATTCTGGAACTGATAGGAAAAGCTATTAGGGTTGATAACTCATCCTTGCTTATTCCTCATTTAGATGCTAGGGTTTTGATATCACTTAATCCTGGGTGTGATTTCCCCAAAATAGTTAATATTAATCTTGAAAAAGAAGTCGTGGTTTGCCCTATTGAAATCCTTGGTGGGGTGAACATGTGCTTTTTATGCAGGAAAGAAGGGCATATCAGCAGGAATTGCCCAATTATTAATAAAACTAAGGGCTCAGATAGGCCTCGCAATCAATTCGACAACCCGTCACCTATTAATGAAAGGATCCCGAATATGGATAAGCTTAAAGGTATTAGTAAAAAAATCAATAACCTGTTAAAAGGAGAAAATTCTAAACCTTTGGGAGATGGAAAAGTGTTTAATTCTGGTAGCTCTGGTGTTCCCCTCACGCCCCATTCTACAATCTCGAATGCTTTAAAGCAGATTAATGAGAATCCGTAGGAGGAATTTCAGATTGTAGGGAAAAACTCTAAGAAAAGAAGAAGAAAAAATGCACAACAATTAGCATTGGAAAAAATTAGGGCAAATGGTCCTAGTGAGTTAACTAATAAGACTAATTTGGACAACAACTTAACATCTGCTTTGGAAGATGATGGTCTTGAGGTCCCCCTGGAAATGAAATTCTCTAGCCTAACCTCTAGTGGTGATAACCTTTGTGTTCATAACCCTAAGGATAGAGTTGGTGTGAGTAGTGAGCTGAGTTTGGGAGGGAGCTAGGTTGGGTTGATGAATTTAACTTCTCACAGAAGTTCGGCAGACATGGATGTCTCATTCGAGGAGATTCCATCAAAGGAGCCTCCCTTCACCACCGAGGTTGTGCTCCCCTCTCAATTTGAGCCCATTCTTGACTCAATCTTTGTCATTCCCCCCAAGAAGTTTGTAGAGCTTGAAGAGTCCTATGTGATCGAGGTCATTGTTGCTGACCCTAAGGCTGATGGTACTTATTTTGCTACTCTAGACCTCCCAGATAGTTTGAAGGCTTTGGAGTTTTGTGCTGAGACCCTGGAGACCCCCAGTCAGGAGATCATTAGGAAGGAATTGGAAGTAGTTGAAATAGACCAGGGAGGAGAGTGGACTACGGATAATGAAAATCCTGAGGAAATCCCTAAGAGAAGAAGGGGTAGGCCTCTGGGATCCAAAAATAGAGGCTCCATAAATAGAAGGATTAACAAGGAGAAGAAAGACCTCCCGAGATTCTTTAACAAGTTTAAAGCATCCAAAGAATAAATCAATACCCTTATCATAGATGAAGTGCATCTCTTGGAACATTAGGGGTCTGGAATCTCCAGATAGGAAACAATTGGTCAGAAGGTTTGTCAATCAGCATAAGAATATAGACTTCATTATGCTACAAGATCTCAAGGCTGTAAAATTTACCCTGGATGTCAACCTAGACTTTATATGGAAAGACTCTATCAAGATATCCTCAAATCATAACAGAGGTAGAGGAGGTGTTGGCATTCTTATCAACCCCGGGTGGAAGGAGAGCATAGTAAGCCAAGGATGCTCACCTTGTAACAGAGCGGTCTGGGTGTCCCTAGACAATAATGGATTCAGATTTGGAATTTGTTCCATCTATGCCCCCAATGATTATAGGGATAGAACTACATTATGGGATTGGATAGCCACATTGCCATATATCCCCTGGTTAGTAGGAGGTGATTTTAATATAGTTGAAACTCGGGAAGACAAGTATGGAGGTAAGCCTTTGGAATGGAAAGGGATGGAGAAAATTCACTGGGAAAGAATGAAAAACCAAAAAAAATTGTTTGACCCTCTGTTCTGCAAAAAGAAAGATAACTCTGAAATTTGGTATACATGGTGCAACTTCCAGAGTGGGAAGCATAGGATCTTTTGTAGGCTTGATAGGTTCTATGCTAATAAAGACCACTTCTACTTTGACCTAGGCAATAATGGCAGTCCTGTTTCAGTTCTTCCCACTACTCTTTCAGATCATCATCCTATCATTTGTCAGGTCAGACTCATGGATTACCCTGAGAGCCAGGAAACTCCAAAGGATAAGTTCTTTTTGAATTCCAGCCTTCTCTTAGATATAGATGTGTTGAGTGTAGTTAAGATTGTCAGGATGTTCAATAGAAGGAATAGGTTGTTGAAATATTGTGTGGAAAGATGGAACCAAAATGTGGATAGCTGGCAAGTGCTACTTCAAACAATAGGGCAAAAGAAAGCAAGGGATTTTAGATGGAAAGAGAAAAATCTAGCTGAAAACTTCCACCTGTGTGAAGTTAAGATTCAAGACAACCCAAGCAATATTGAACTTACCCATGAGGTAACCTTGGCCAGAGATAGACTCAGAAAACATCAACAAACTAGGACTAGAGGGGCCATAATCAAGGCTCGAGCACATTGGATGCAATTTGGGGGCAAAGGATCCAAATTTTTCTTTAATATGCTAAAACAAAAATAGTGTAGAGAACAAATTGGAAGGATTTGGGTAGAAAACAAAGAAGTTAAGGATTTGGAAGATATCAAGGAGGCATTCTTCCAATTCTCTAAGGTCTTTTCTCATCTAAAGAATCTGCTAATTCCTGGGAAGCAAGAAAAAAGTGCAGAAGGATTATTCCTCCTAAAATCTCATAAGAAGATGCTCAGTCACTAAAAGGGCCTATCACTCTAAAAGAAGTAAAAAATGCCATTAAGAACCTGAATAATGACAAATCTCTAGGCCTGGATGGGCTGATGATAGAATTCTATAAAGCCAATGAGGATTGGGTTAGTCATGACCTACATGAGCTTTACACTGAGGCCTTTAACACTGGCTCTCTAGGGGAATGAATTAATAGTGGGATTATCAAACTACTTCCTAAGGATGGGGACAAGTCCCTTATCAAAAACTAAAGGCCGATAACACTCCTTAATGTTTCCTACAAAATCCTGGCCAAAGCTCTAGTGATCAGATTGGAAAACATTCTCCCTAAATTTATTTGTTCCACTCAAACATGTTTTATCAAAGGAAGATATATACTGGAAAATCTAATTACGAGTTGGGAGACCATGGAATGGGTGAGGACTTCAGGACAAAACGCAGCCATGTTTCTCCTAGATTTCGAAAAAGCTAATGATAGGGTAGAATGGGTGTAATGCCCCGTCAGGAACCCTAAAGGAAAACATCATAATCTATGCAACTAAGGGGTTAATAATTTTTATTTTTTTTTAATTGCATAAATTAAACCTTAGTACATCAAATAACATAGCGGAAGTTTTACACCTGAATTTCCTAAGGGTTACCAACGAATATTACTTTGTAAATTAAATATTTAAGATAAAATTTCCGCAATGAAAGAATCTAAATTTCTTCAAGCAATCATATATTATATACATCAGAAATCAGTAATTTGAAGTAGCATATATTACAATATTTCTTTGCTTTCAATATTCAAAAATACATGTTTTCAAAAGAAATTACATCATGAGCTAAAATGATACAAAATGGAAGTTACATGTAGTTTCTTTTCAAAACCTCTAGTATTTAACTGAAAGATGGATAGGAAGAAGAGTCGGTACATGAATCACGATCCAAGATCATCAGCGAAGTCCTTCCTCACTCAAAGATACGTAACAGAACATCCGATGGGAAGTGACACTACCACCCGACCATTTGATCCCGAAAAGGAACCACCCCACCGTGCTGGAGATAGTAGATAACCCTCAAGCAAGAAAAATGATACAAGAACAAAAGGACTACAAGACTCCACTTACATTCATGTGACCCAACTCACAGAACACTAGTGACTCTAAGGAGAAAGTGTCATCGCATGTCTTACGGTGGATACCATGGTACAACATCCATAGGTCCCGGCCCCCATCCTGGGTTATCCTGGTGACCTCTCCCGAACCTCTGATTCCAACTAAGACTCATGCGGACCTTACCAATCCTCTCATGAAGACAAGGTGGTAAGTTTGCCATTCCAGGCCTTCTCGCTACATTATGAGACCTATACTAGCACTCACCTATGTGCGAGGCACTTTATTTCATTTAACTTTTATTCTACCCTTCCCTGGTCATTTATTAGGTTTTCACTTTCTTAACCAACTTCCGACAGGTTATCCTGTCACCTCTTCGGCATAGTTCCCCCTCGAAAGCCACTCTCTCTCTTAGGACACTATGGGTTAGTTCTATTTACAGAACTCTATGGTGACACAGATAGCCATTCCCAAACTTGACCTATCTCAATGAAAGATACAAAATTACTAACCTAAGGTTTGGCCATCACGAACAACTCATAGTAGCTCACTCCCTTAAGGTTATACATCTAAATATACTGGCCAAGTCACAACACAAGACAAATTGACAACATGACATATTGTACTTAGTTGTGACCACCATATAAAACAAGATAACCCTATGTACCAATACCTATCACAAAATTAACTTGCAAAACGTAAACATGATTGTCAAGACACAGAGAACAATATGGTCAGTAAAACACATAATTTTACACTTAATGACAAGTTTAAGAGTTCTATTACTCTTGTTAACATCTATAGGTATGTTACCTTAATAAATTCCATTTTTACAAATAAACGAAGATTAAAATAGAAATATTCATTTCATCAGAAAAATCTTACAATAAAACATAATACATTTCTTCATAGAAAAATGCCTTTATTTTTATTTATTTATCTTTTTAACACAAGAGTGTTACATCATTCTTCCGGAAAATACGGAGAAGTACACTCGTCAGACTCAACATGATCTAAAGGAGTATATCCTTCAGATTTGCTTTCACTTCGGGGAAAGTACCCCACAGACTCATTATCACTCAAGGGGGTATACCCCTCCGATGAGTCAGAACTTATAACTATTGGCTTTTCAGGCGAGCACTCTGACTTGGGTTCTTTTCCTTTTTTAGTGGTAGCTTCTTTGGTTGGGCTCTAAATAGGACCTTTTTCTATTTCTTTGCTCCCTTCTGGAGCTGGGTTCTCTTCAGCAGGGTTGTCATCCACAACGGGCTTGACAGGAGTCAAAGAATCTTTCTTGACTTTTAGGTAGTGAGCATAACCCGCTACTGATTTGCGAGCTGTTTGTTTGGCTCGTACCATCTCTGTAACGAATCAATGGTAAACTATTACTTCTTAGAACTCTCCTAGAGCTATGTCAAATAAATCTTAATATCTAGGTGTTGAACGTAATCATACCTTTCTTCCATTAAGAAATTTAAACTTAAAACTATTCCACTTCTTTAGTCCTAATGTAATCACAACTACTACTAAACGATTTTATTTAACAAACCCTAACGAATAACTAAAACATAACCATGACTATTTCATAAGCATGATATATAACTGAGATTGCAAATAATAATGATTAAAAAACTAAGAAATTCCTGACCTACTTGAAGCGATGATCAATTTGCAAGTCCTTGACGCCCGCTTGCTGATAAATATACCTTGCTTGCAATCCTTCTCACCAATGTTTCCAGCTCTATCAAAGAAACAGGCAAACAACTCTCTCTTGATTCTATCAACTACTATCCTTTCTAAAACATCTCATACTTGATACTATAAAAACATGCGCTATCCTCACTAACTCTACTCTCCTCTCTATGTTCCTTCGTCCTTCCTTGGATGTCCCCAAAAGCCTTCCTTTACTCTCTACCCAAACCCCTTTTTATACTAAAAGAAAACATCCATCGTTCCCCTAAATCTGGCTTAGTGATAGCTATCGACTGAGACTCTTTTTCTACTAACTCTTCTACTTCCTCCACGCAGGAAGTCCATCTCTAGTTAGCTTCAGTTTTTAGCGCTCCTTGATAACGATTATGACATCTATCGGCTAGGTGGAGAGGTTAATTTATTACTTCATTCACTGATGCATTTGCAAACAACGACTTGAGCGTTCAATCTGCCAAGTCTAGAGTCCATTAAGGATTACGGTTTAGTTTCCACCTTGCATGCCAGTTCATTCTCCTTTCAAACTGGTCCATCAGCTGTTAGTTGCCAACGAACTGGAGCTCGTGGAGAAAACTGAACGTGGAGAGGTGATAGTTATCGTTTTAGACTGCGAGAGGTGTCCTCCACTAGTTGCTGACTGCAGTGTACCCGCATGAATCCTCACCTCGCGTGCTGTCTGCTGAGTTATGGCGGAAGAGGAGACGTGGTGTGCGAAGGAGGAGGGTAGTCGGTGGTAATACCGACCCCTCCCTATATTAAGGGGGGTGGTCAATATTACCATCGACCACCATAGACCAAACAATAAAACTTTACCTCCGCCACCTTTATAAGGTCGAAACAATTTTTATTTGTTTTCTTTAATAAACTTTTGTTATTATGTTTTAATACCATTCCTTTGTTATATTTTAATAATTAATTAATGACTTTTGTTAATATAATTATTTAAATATTAATCCTTCCTTAGCAATCATATTTGTAAATGTGTATTTTGGTTTTCTAATATTTATAACGAGTGGTGTTTTCTTATATGTATATATTTTCAAATAATTGAATTATGTATATATTATACATTCGAAAAGTTTATAAAACATGACATATTTATAATTCTAATTATATACACGCAAAATCCAATATCACAGTAAACCGATGGCGATATAAACTACTGATAATACGATCACCTTATCTCAACTCAAATAACTACTCTTATGGACATAATAAATGTAACATTTACCAATGACATATACAAATTGGAACACTGGATACGCAGACTGAGCAAGCATCAAGCGACTTTTATAAAGATCAAACAACAAAATATGAAGACCAAACCAATCGACAGAATGACTAACTGAAGGCACTCACCCGAGTGTTACTGACGAAAAATAGGGTCAACTACTATCTCCTTCACTTCCATCAGAAAATATAAGGCACGCTTAGACCTGTGTAGCCAGGTGGAGACAATACCCCGTACCTACCCGGTACTTGTACCTGCAACATCCTGCATCACCAACCACACATGCATATATACATATATAGAAATTTCAACATACACACCGGTGAAGGAGAATCGCGACGTTCCCTGTCTCACCGAGATGAGTGAAGGAAAATCGTCCCCATGCATCCCATACACTCGCAGATACACAACACACAGTGCATAGATGAAGTAAAGCGTCAATACATAGCAATGAACCATATAATGCCATAAAACATAAATACATAAATACTGCAAATAAAACATATGTCTCATAATCAGATAAAACATGAAACAATGTTATACAATTCTAAATAACCAATGATAATGTATCCACTGAGACTAATAAGAACAAAGTATTAGTTCAAACGAGTAAGGGTACTACAATGGGGCTTTATTCTGACTATGTTAGAAGCTTTTGGTTTTCTAGCAGAATTCTGCAAATGGATTATGGTTTTGCTCAAAGATGCTTCAGCTTAGGTTGAAGTTAACGGATCCCTGACTCAAAACATTTCTCTAAGTAGGTCCATTAGACAAGGTTGCCCCTTAGCCCCTGCTCTCTTCGTTATTGCAGACAATGCCCTATTCTACATTCTTAGAGACTCTACTATCTCTCCTAAAGTTTAGGGAATCCTACTTCCGAATGGGGAAGAATTGATCAATGCACAATTTTCTGATGACACAACACTCTTTTTAGATATCAACAAACATAACTTGGAAGCCCTAGAAGGTAAAATCAAATTTCTAGGGGAAATTTCAGGAGCTAAAGTTTCAGAAAGAAAATCTACCATGCTTGGATGGGAGGAGCAGCCTCCGGATTGGTTGCAACAGTTTGGGATTCAATGGGGAGGTCCTAAAAAGATTGTCAGGTACCTAGGAATTCCATTTGCAATATCCCCATCGCTCAAAGAAATGTGGCAATGGATTAAAACCAAAATAGAAAAAAAGCTTAACAGATGGGATAATAGATATCTTTCACTTGCCAAGAGAATGCAGGTTTGCCAAAAAGTTCTATCTTCTTACAACATTTATTATTCATCAGTGTGGATGTTCTCTAATTAGCAGATCCTAGAAATACAGAAAACCATCAGGAATTTCCTGTGGTCTGATGGAAAAGGTAAAAAGAAGATCCATTCTGTTAAATGGGAATGGTGCCATAAGGACAAGAGCCTGGGAGGGCTAGGACTTAAGGATTTGAGAATCCAAGGGATTGCTCTTGCAACAAAGTGGATCTTCCAGGCTCTTGATGGGAATGAATCGTGGAAAGTACTGGTTAGGAATAATATATTGAAGGTCATTCCAAAGAAGGCCAAAAATTGGAAATCCCTCCCTTTCTGTGACCTTGTGGTTGGAGACTTTGAGGTATCAGTACAAGGGTCCAATGTCTTCAAATCTATCTGGAAGGCCTGGAGTAGTGTTAAGCTCTTCATCAGCAATTTTAGAGTCAACAACAATGACTTTATTTATGGGACTAGATGCATTTGGTGGAACCTCTTGCACTCATCCAAACCCTTGGCCCTTACTCAGGGGTGCTCTGCTAAAGCATGGGCGGTAAAAGTCATCTGTTGCTTTAAAGATATTATTAAGGATGATAGGCTTCTGGAATGGGATACCCTTAGAACTAAATTTAACCTTCTGAGTTCACATAAACGCACATATAGTATGTTACAAAAAGCATGTGAAAAGCTCTTGCCCAAGAAATGCAATAATGATATAGAATTTTGCAAGGATCTTCTGTGGAATAATGACATCTCAGTTCTTAATGTTAAAACTAGTGTTATTTATAAGACCTTAACTTGTGATGAAGCAATAATTTCCCATGCTAACAAGCTATGGTCTGCAGATTTTTCAGTTAAACAATGGCAGAAAGTGTTCAATAGGCTTTGGAGTAGCCTTGTTGCTCCTAAAGAGAAATGTTTTAAATGGTTGTTGAATTTAAATAGGTTACCAATCAGAAAAGATCATAACAACAGTGATATTTGTAATATCTGTAGGGTTCCTGATTCAGTTAAAAATATTTTTTTTTATTGTAGCATAGCTAAAGAAATCTGGTTATTATTTGGTATTCAATTTCCTGTTCAATTTACTATTCTTGATGTTATAATCGGATATATTAAAGATCTAAAAAAGGATATATTACTGAGTCTTTTCGTGGACTCACCCTTCATCAAATTATCTTGCAGGTATCAGCAATGATGAATGTAGAAAAGAACAAGTTCTTCAGATTCATAAAGGATGGAAATGCAAGGATGTTCCTTCACGACATGGAAAATGGGTATAAATGGAAGAGGACACTCAAAGGGAAGAAAGAAGTGGACTTGGCTCTGGAGACCCTGCGAGCAGAGGTGGTCAGAGCACAAGACATTGTCTAGGATCAGATTCAGATGCTCACATAATTTCTTGACAGAAAACAAGTTGTGTGGATGGAGTGCCCTAGGGGTTGGACCACATGGATGGATGCTCCGCAGGAGCAAATTCCTCGAGGATAACTGACATAATACATGGCCGTATAGTGGCTCCTTTTAGAATCAGGCATTCACATATTATATGTATTAATTTGTTTTACATCTCTGTCTATACTTCTTGGTGAAAACTATTAAACGTATGAAGGTTGGACCTGCTATCCAAGTTGAAAAACCACAAATGTTTTTGTAATAGTCTTCTTTCATTATATGCAATATAAAAATAAATAAAAATAAAACTTTAAATAACATTATAAGTAAATAAAATTATCATTTTATTATATTTTGGAATGTTTGAGTTAAATGATGAGGTCAAATTTCTTTTGTTTTACCCTACAGTAGGTATATAGATCTCAAGGCAAGATGCTTGTCAAAATGAAGTGATGCTAATGGATAACATCTCCCAAAATGTAGCATATGCACTATATAGATCTCAATGCAAGATGGGTGTAAAAATGAAGTTATGCTAATGGATAACATCTCCCAAAATGTAGCTTATGTACTACATACTGTCATAGCAAGCCAAAATTGGAAACAATAATGGTACATACTCTGACATGCTTGATTACTCTACCCTTCCAATCTAATTGACGTGAAAGTAGATAACATAAAATGTTAATTGTTGATCCCAAGGGAGTGTTGGAGAAGCATGACCAAGAGATATACTGGTCACCATCAATGCTATGGTAATAGTTGAGGCCATTCATTATTGTGCATTCACTTATCTTGAATTTTTCAAGCACTACCATGATTTGGCTACAAGTGTCATAGGAGGAGGTCAATCCCACTCTAGATGCACCTATGAATAGGACAAGTGATAATTTTGTTCTATATGTATTTCATTTTGATAATAGAACATGTGGTATGATCCGATGTGTTGATGAGAAAATCTAACAATTAAATCCATAAAATTACTAATGATCTTCATGAAATGTGGAAGCCACGTGAATTTAAAATAAAATAAATTAATGTGTGGCATAGTTGCCACATTCAATTTGGAAACAACCTCAATTCTCAACTCTACAATGTAATTCAATACTTAACATTATCAATGGGTTAATCCATTGACAACTTAGGAAGATTATTTGTGTCACAAATTTCTTCTAGAACATGCATTTTTGGAGGCATTTGTTGGGGCAGAAGGAGACTCGATGTGCAGGGATATGGATAAGACAATCATAGTGCAAGCATAAGAAGAGGTGGTACATTAACTGGGCATTGGCTACCTAGGCGACAGATTGCCCCTACCATCCCTACCCTCTAAGTTTGCACCCAACACGAATCTGTAGCATTGCCATAATGTACGATTGTCAATCTTTATTAGAGCCCATGCATAGAGCCTCCCCCATTGTCATATTTTTTTTTTTTTTAAATTGACCTTCTGCCATTGAAAAGAAGGGGGCCGACCCCCCACACAATTGCGGGCCTGAGGGCCCCACTCTCCAAATTCCCTGTAGGGGTGTGTTTAACCCTACACCCCTACAGGGAATTTGGGGAGGAGGGCTCCCAAGCCCATGGGGGGCATTCCCATTTTTTAATTATATAATATAATAATTAATTAAAATGAATAAATAATTAATTAAAATAATATAATATTATGATTAATTAAATTAAATAATATAATTAATTAAAATAAATGTGTTTAATTATTTTTTAAAATAAAAAACATATACTATATTTTTTAAATATAAATTATAAATTAAAAATATATATTAAATCAATACAAATTATAAATGAAAAACAATTAACGAGAACAACAAAAAGGCATAATCTAAATAGTAAAAACATAAGCAATCTCAATGTAGTTGTAAAAAACATTCACCGTGGAAAAGCAAATTTATGGACATAAAGTTTTTCAACTAACGAGTGAAACAATTTTCTCATTTAATATTAGAAGTTATAAAAATGCAATTTAAAAAGCAACAAAAAAGTTTTACTACCAAAATATAAAAATTATAAAAAACAATAAATAAGAACAAGATAGAATAAAGAAAAAATTAGAAATGTAAAGGAAAAAAAATATTAATCACTACATAATCAAGCTAAAATATGGGTTGAAAATAAAATAACATAAATATTATTTATTTATATTTTATATAACACAAATAGGTGTTGGATGTAAAGGAAGATTTTATTGGATGAGAAATCATACAAATAATGGTGATATTGTTTAATTCAATTATGCCATGTTAACATGGATGATAATTCCGTCATCACCTGATTGTACTACAAGGTACCCATCAATTATAGGTTTCATCTCTAAAGAAGAACAAAGAAAAGCTTATCAAAATTATTATGATATTATGATACACTAGAAAAGTTTAACTACCTCCTGGGAAACAGATGGATGTGACAATTGTATAGTCTTAATTGACACAAAATATCATCAAATGTGGAAGTTAGAAAAAGATGAGATAAAAGGTGAAGAAACAAAAATATGGTTTCCTTTACATATTGATTTGCCTCATAAAATTTACAGGATAGAGTACATGACAATGGATGCATATTAATTACGGGAGAGAAAATATCATTATCAATTTTAGAAGGAAAACTAATGTGAAACATTGAATTGTCAAACTTTGATCCACAACTTCTTATTGAAACCTAGAAGTATGGCAATTATATACCATTATTTACTTTCAATAAATCTTATATAGAAGAATGTATAGATGTATAGTGGCCAGACTAAGTTATTTTGAATGATTCTTATATATAATTTTATAAAATTTATCTTTTCAAATAGTGTTACAATTGTATTGTAAATGAGCTTCTATAATTTCAAATGTAATTCGTGTTGTGTATTATTAAATGATAGTAAACTTTAATTGTATTAATTGTTTCCAAAATGACTTATTTACTCTATCATATGCACATTTCAAAATGTTCATAAATTAATTTAATTAAATAAATTCTTGATTAATATTACAAAACATTCAGATTAATTATCTATCTTCATCTATGTTTTGTAAAATATCCAAACTAAGTTAATATGAATAATTCTTATGTATAATTTTATTGAATTTTATCTTTTCAAATAGCGTTACAATTATATTGTAGAGGACCTTCTATAATTTAAAAAGTAATTTTTGTTTTGTATTTAAAAATTATAGTAAACTTAAATTATATTAATTGTTTCCAGATTGACTTAATTTATTGTATTATATGCACACTTAAAAAAAATTAAAATTTATGAAATTAAATAAATTGTTCATTAATATTACAAAACATTTGCATTAATTATCTCTCTTCATCTCTGTTTTATAAAATATTTTAAAATTTTAAAATCATATTAATTAATACTTAATGCTTACAAAAATTAGAGATCAATTAAACTATATAGTTGATTAAATATTAAGAACGTGGAGTAAAAACTATATAGTGAAATTGATCACACCTCATTAATTACTATTTCAAATGATATAGATAAAGTTTATGTGGTTTAATATTCAACCACGTTTACATTTAGGGTTTAAAAGTGTTTAGTGTTAAGATTTGAATTGGTTATTATTTTAATCCCAACCCTATCTATCATTGTCTTCAGTTTCTAAATCATTGATATTGTAATTATTTTCTATATTTTTTGTTTGTGTTGCATGCCAGGGGTTATAACTCAACAAAATAAATATGTTAAGACATAGGACCAACATAGTGATCTTCAAAGAATCCATAATGCAGAAAGAAATGTCTATTTGTCTTCTAAAAGATTTCTACAAGAGGGAGGGTTAATCGCTTATCAACCATTGGCTCTTAGAAATTTTAATCAGTTCTACATAGATCCTGAAGTCACATAATTAATCAGTTATGAATATTGTGATCCAATAGAAGTACAATTTGTTCCAAGAGAACTTTGGTTTTTGTCACCTCCAATGAGACCTGAAATCGATTATCAAACTATAATCCAACAAAATGGGTAGCTTTATTTAACAACAGTGCTTAGAGGATCATAGATGAGTACTATTGGCCTACCAAGCCTCCGCTACCATGGACAATTATTTCATCTACAATTTGCATCTCAATCAAATATTACATGGAATTGATAGGTGATAGATAGATGGGGCCCACAAGGAGTTTTCCTGAATATAACATATTATGAACACATACCTAAGATTGTAGAGAACAAACGCTAACATGGACACAAAGAATCTACTAATTCTATCCAAAAAGAAATGAAGGCACTGACACCTGGTATCTACACCAACACACCTTTGAGCACATATATTGGTTCGACATCATCAATCCCAGAACTGAAGATTTGATTTCGACAAATGTCATCTAGCCTAAAAATGACAGTGACTTTCAATTAAATAAAGTACCGCAAGCAGGATTTAAGACCTCATTAGTTGTTAGTTTGATTTTAGAATATGTAATGATTGTGTATAAAAAGAAAATATAAGACTTACTTATTTATTAGATAGATATTTTATTTAGCAATCATAATTACATTTACAAATATATTTTCAGATTTATTTTTGTTTATTTTGTGTAGATTATCATGTTAGTTATAAGAATTGTCATGTTAGATCCATGATTAATTTTTTTTTAAATTGACTTTTCAATTTTGTTTTGTTCAATAGTTATCTCATCTTAAAATTAGAACACTAATTATTTAATTTATCTATTTGAGGGGTATTTTTTAAAATTTTCTATGGTACTCAAAAACTTTAGTTTAGACGTTTCAATAAATTGGGATTTATTATCGGAGAAGAACGTAAATATTCTCACCATTATCCTATGCATGCATCAAGATTTTTTAACTTTTTATTTTCAAAGTTAGAATATAGTGTCAAAATTTCATTGTATGTGTGGTTACTAAGAGGTTGTGGTTTATAAAGCACCTCATGAATATTTTCTTCCACTTTGTATGTTTGTTTGCTCAATACATAAATTCATATAAAGGGCATTACATAAATAATAATACTAATTTGTGTAAAACAAAAATTAAAATTATTAACTATTGAACTTATTTTCATATAGAATAATGTTTTTATTAAAATATTATAAAGAGTTCAAATATAATTGGCAATATACATTTATGTGAATTAGATTCATGTCTATATTTTTCTGTTCATTTTAATCATGAAATTTTTAATATATGTGGATTTGTTTTTGCATTTTATCCAAATGTAACTTCACAAGATCTATAAAAAAATTCATATTCTTATGTATTCATTGAGGTTTATTGTTGAAAATATGTACATATTTTGCATTTAATTTTTCAAATTAAAAATTGTTGTAGCTTTATAAGTCAAATGTTGCATAAGTTAAACTATGCATTATACCAAACCAAATTGGAGCAAGTAACATTATACCAAATGGAACCCTAAGCTTAAGACAAATTTAACCTTAAACCAAATTCCAACCTAAAAAAAAATTAAACTTAAAAATATATGAAATTGACCCTAAACCTTAAAGAAAAAGGAACCCTTTTCTAAATAAATTTCAACCTTACTATTCAACATTAAATCAAACTAAACCTTAATCTTAAACCTTATTAAAATTTAACATAAACCAAAATAAACAATAATTATAAGCCTAATTAAACCTAACCCTGAACCAAAACAAACCCTAATCCTAGTAACATTAAATCAAAGTCAACCCTAACCTTCAAGCAAATCGAATCCAACTAATAAGTCAAATAAAACCGTAACCCTAACTATAAACCAAATTTTAGAACCGTATCCCTAAGTAAAATTCAACTCTTACACTACTTGTAAAAACAATTGTACCCTGTAAATAAATTATATTTTGCACATTCCCTAAGGTATCACAATGTCACTACTTGAGCATAATTCTATTACATTGCATATCCATCTAGAAAACCATATACTATCATCTAACTAATTATTCAATTCCCATACAACTATGATAAATCATCATCACATATACATTACTCTATCACATTTCATACTCTTTTAGGTTCATTTTTTAAGTATCAACCAAATGTTCCTAATACCCATCTTTATTCATTAATCACTTACACCCATCATAAATCTAAATACATTTTATCCTTCTTGTATATATGGAACTAGATTATTTATTTAAGCACAACCAATACCCAACTCACCAAGATTACTATCCATATTCATATGCAATATTATAATAGAAAGCACTTATCTACTTCCAAATAGGATTCCATGCTACTAAAAAAATTCAAGTCGTATGATACTACAAGAATATACATAATCTAATATTCCAATCACCTAATTCAACATAGAGTCTCATTCCAACATGACGAGCAACTATACAATATAGATCTTATTACAAGGGCATAGTTCCATGTCATCAATCCTAAGTACATAAGAGTACATGGAACTAGCATATAATCTATTTTGCTACATCTTGATCTAATGATTAATAATACAATTTACATAAGCACATATTCATATCCCACATTACAAGTCATCATAAAATAGTAATATTTCTAGTACATAGAAATCAGCACCATATGACATGCATATTGAAAAGTTATATATTCCATATAAATCCACAAATACTGATTTGTTTCCATATCTTAAGATAACTAATATTGAAGATTAACATCTTACGAATAAAATCATACATAATTGTTAACATATTCACTACCAACCACAAGATATACACAAGACATTGTACATTCATATCTCTCAATCATTTAATTCCTATCTAAACAAGAACTTCATATACATTTGAATATCCATTTACAACAATCTTAGACAATACATCTCATTCTGAAATCAATCTGCTACAAGTCCTACTATACATGTTCTCAATATACAAAATGCATAGTCTTATGTACAATTGCATCCTTCATTTCGTATGATATCAATTCTAATTACATAAAATATGCTCCAAATTATCCATTCATATGATGCAATGAAATAGATCCAAATCCACGCACACTAACATCCAAGAAGAATAATATCCCAATGGTAGAAGACATCAAACCACTCGACCATGTGGAACCAAATAGAAACCACCCCCCATGCTAGGAGATGACATAGGGTTACAAATCACACTCATGACATAAGATGACACCTAACAACCAAAGGAACAATATGACATCACAAAACTCCAACATAAATATACAACTTCCAACCACATCATAAGACTGAATCAAATCAAGCAAACCTCCAGAGGCATAATCAAAAAATAAAGGCATATTGATAATGGACACATGTGGGGTAGAGTGTCATCACATGATAACCTCATGTGGCATCCTTCTCCACCTTGGAGTCACACAAGGGAGATCGAGTTACCGTTCCAACAGTCTTCCCAATCTAAGATCACAAAACCATCTCCCTAGGTCTATCCAATTGGGGAATACAACAACATATTCTTTATCTTGGTTAGGAGAATTCCAAGTTACCCAAACCCACTAATCAATTATTATTATTGTTATCACTTGAAATTACAACATAAACTCTTCATGTTGTTCCATAGGTCTAGACCCCCTTCCTAGAGAGCTAATGCTCATGAACTTGGTCCTACACATGCAAGAGCCCACTCTCCCAGCCATGGAACATAACCATAGGATAGAATATAACAAGATACATCATAATAACAATATTAAGGTCAACATAAAATACATAACAAGGATCATAAATGCGACAACACAAAAGATAACCATCATCTTTCCCCAAAGGCTAAACATCAAGAAATCAAGCTATAAGCTCATAATGCCATAATGCAGTAATAAAAAGAGCCTCAAGAATGTAAAATACACATAATCAAGGGAAACACATGAATCCAATAACATAGAATACTCCTCTACAACGAGGCACATCATATCCTCTCGCTAGAGCTGCAAATAAACCTCCTCAACGATAAGGACACACTCAACTTGCTGGAGCAACATATCAATACCTTAATGGACAAGCGCAAAACCACTTGTCAAAGACAAAATGGATTGATACATATCACAATTGAATATAATAGTGCCCCAAAACCACCAAATATGGTAAATCAAGCCTCTGGAGTAATAATCAAGCCAAGAAACCAAACTGGGAACTTCAAAATTGACCCAAAAACTGTCTGATATTGTTTTGGCACTTTTTTTATTACTCTGCTATTTTTGTTACCCATAGTGGCACTATTGTAGTTTGTTTTAGCACTTTTGTACCTGGGTTGCAACATTTAGAAAACCGAAACAAGAAATAATCAGACATGCCTAGATCTGGGTAGGGGCACAATTAGGGTCTTAATTGACCTAGAATACCTAAAATACCATCACAAGGGAAGAATAGGGTCTACATGAGGTCAATAAAATTATATGACCAAGAATCTGACTTCAACCGATGAATACTTACTCAAGTAAGTGTCGCGGAGACAACCATATCAAACCAAAACATAATAAGGAATTATCAAACATTAAGAGGACCTACAATAGGATTCATAAGGACAATACAAGCCTCCACAACACAAAAACAACCACATAGAACAATCACAAGCAGAACATAATCATAAAATCACATATCAAAACACTCATTTCCCATCACTCCATAAAATCAGAATTCTGGATTTGAATGCAATCTTTCCTAATTTATTTCCTTCAATCAAATGAATAATAAATAGCTAAAATCATTCCCAAAAATTTCCCAAAACAATATTTTGGCAAACACTTGCAGACAATCTTTCCTAGAAATAAAAAACTGGGAATAAAGCATTCAGATCCAACCTAAAAACGAAGCAAAGGCAATGAAAAGTTGATGAGGAAATCTCCCAAATCCAACAAGATTCAAGTGCAGTCAAAAACCAAATCAGAAATACAAATCCTTCAATCAATCCAAAAAATTCTCCCCAAAAGCAACCTCTCGTGAATACACAGGAAACCATAAAAATACCAAAAATTAAACCTCAAAATTTAAATACCAATCGACCAATCAAAATATTTCCAAAAACCATATATTATACCAACCCTTGCAAAGTTTGAGGGAGAAAATAAAATAAATATATTATTTACCTACCTCCCACCATTCGACCAATTAATAAAAGGGTAGGTAGATTAATATTATTTCAAATTAACCAAAGAGGGGTAGAAAGATAACTAATTAAATAATCGTTTGCAACCCCAAGATAGGTCATTATTCACAAATAATAATATTTATTCATCCAATAAATAATAGCCCACAACATTAATTAAATAAAAACCATGGATAATAATATTTATCCATTAATAAAATATTAATGCCTTGTTAAATAATGTTAATTAATTAGATATCAACAATTAAATAAATAACCATAAATAAATAATCCAAAAAGGCATCATTAAAATAAATTAAATTAAATAAATATAAAACCCAATAATTGACAATTGATAAAATCCAATTAAATTATAAATAAATAAAAGTCATTTTACAATAAATAAAAATTAAGCTCTAATTAAACAATAAATCAAATAATAAATTAAATCACATTAATCAAAATAAATATTGAATAATTAAACAATCACACATCTCCAAATAAATAATCATAGAGTTACATCACCCTATGCCAACAAAGGGGACAATCACAACTCAAGACTCTAACGTCAAATTGCACCGTGGTGTAACTAGCAAGGTATGCAACTTAAACCTAGAGTGTGTGAGGGAAACTATGTCATCTCTGACAACTTGCCATTGGGATAGAGACACGCTCAAACCTATGAAGCCAAGTGGAGTCGATGTCTAGTACCTGCAAACTTGCATCCAACACTAAAAACAACATATACAATACATATGCATCATAATAAAAAGACACGTGATAGAGAATTGTGACATCATATCCCACTCGCTATGAGTGATATGACATTGTATCTACTCACGAAGATAGTCAAAGAATATAAAATCAAATCATCGCATAGAACCATGATCATGAAATAGGGTTAGTACCATTATAACATCATAAGTCATATAATCCATATGAAAACCAAAAACATATAAATCCATGAGTCATATCATTTAACATAGATCTACATAGAGTAACTAGCATCATCAATACCATCTAAGCACCAATCTTATGTCTAAATAAGTCTATCAATGCATAAATCAAAATGCAAGTCTAGGAGAGGCACTAAATCCTCCCCCCCTTGGGCTCAACTTACTCCTAGAAGTCGCCAAGGGTTAAGTTGAAAACATACACACATCAACACAAAACTTCTTAATCCAAATATTTCCTAGCTCAAGTAAGATAATGACTACAACAATACCCTTTCTATGCTTCGATTATCCAAGTAAATATGCTACATAAGAGATAAAACAAGTCACAAGCTCTTACCGGTTACAATAAGCATGATAAATCATTGAAATATCTTCAAGAGAACTTTATTTAACCATATTTTGAAAGACAAACTATAATTCATGTATCCGAGTTAGCATCTATAAGCAAGAATCACAACAACTCACATCATTCAAGTATGACAACACTTCTTTAATCATCTAGTTGAGTGCAATTAACAAAACAAATATATGTTTTACACAATTTAGTACACATAATAACATCCTAAAGAAGCCATCTATCATAAACTTTTATGAGGAAATTTCAAATAATCTTCCTTCAAGACCAAAAAAAATCAAGAGAATCTCGCATTTACCAGAAATCTATGTTCTATAAATCTCAAAGGAAAGCAAGATTTCTAATATTCCACTTGTCAATCCCTACCACTCTTTTTCTACGCTACTCTGATGCAGGCACTTATGCATCTATCATCCAATCAATTATTTAAGGCATTCTAAATCATTCACTTTACATGATATATATACATAAACACTCAATGAAGGTATGAAATTAACAGTTTCCTTTTCTTTTATCTACTTCATATATTACAAATTCCTCAATTTGAATCCACTTCTATCTTTAAACTTTCATAAAATCTTACAAGTTACCAGTATATTTCATCCCATTAACATGTTTTCATTTACTCAACTGATATTAGCATTACCTAATTTATTCTTTAAGCTAGTGCACTTCTCTGCGGTGTCCTCCCTTGCACACACTATCAAAGGTTCCAAGTGAACATGATAGAGACAACACTGACACAGAATGAGGGACCACAACACTCAACATATGGAATGACCACTATGGAAAACAAAGAGGAATTCAAAAGGAAAGATCCTCAAATCCAATTATTAAATCACGAAAAGAAAGAAAATTTGCCAGCAAAATCAATCAAGCAATAAAGTGTGACAAGTGCCACCACAAGAACAAACAAACGAAAGAAGAAATTAGTGGCCAGTCCTAACGCAAGAGATCCAAAATCAAATTGACCCCAATGATACTTCACAAAATAAAAAAGTAACTCAAGACAAACTAACGAACTCATTCCAAATCTTCTTCACGAGGTGACCAATATTAGTCATACCAAAAGGGAGTAACCACTACACAACACACAAGGGTACAATACCTTGATTGGGGCATACAATAAAATAATATTTATCTTGATTAGGATAATTCCTAGTTACCCAAACCCACTAATCAATTATTATTATTGTTATCACTTGAAATTACAAAATAAACTCTTCATGTGGTTCCATAGGTCTAGACCACCTTTCTAGAGATCTAATGCTCATGACCTTGGTCCTACACATGTAAGAGCCCACTCTTTTAACCATGGACCATAACCAAAGGGTAGAACATAACAAGATACATCATAATAACGACCTGAAGCTCAACATAGAATACATAACAAGGATCATAAATCGAACATCACAAAAGATAACCATCATCTTTCCCCAAAGGCTAAGCATCAAGTAATCAAGCCATAAGCTCATAATGCCATAATGCAGCAATAAAAAGAGCCTCTAGATTGTCAAATACACATAATTAAGGGAAACACATGAATCTAATAACATAGAATACTCGTCCACAATGAGGCACATCATATCCTCTCGTTGGAGCTGCAAATAAACCTCCTCAACAACAAGGACACACTCAACTTGTTGGAGCAAAATATCAATACCTCAACAGACAAGCACAAAACCACTTTCTGAAGCCAAAATGGATTCATACATATCTTAATTGAATAACATATTGCCCAAAAACCACCAAATATGGTAAATCAAGCCTCTTCAGGAAAAATCAAGCCAAGAAACCAATCTGAGAACTTCAAAATTGACCCAGAAACTGTCTAATA
The DNA here is from genome assembly GCF_030272615.1 of Cryptomeria japonica. Classification (NCBI taxonomy): domain Eukaryota; kingdom Viridiplantae; phylum Streptophyta; class Pinopsida; order Cupressales; family Cupressaceae; genus Cryptomeria; species Cryptomeria japonica. The sequence continues at coordinate 370,109,903 of NC_081406.1, read as the reverse complement.
TTGTTTTGGCAATTTTTTTATTACTTTGGTTATTTTTTTACCCATAGTGGCACTATTGTAGTCTATTTTAGCACTTTTGTACCTGGGTTGCAACATTTAGAAAACGGAAACAAGAAATAATCAAACATGCCTAGATTCGGGTAGGGGCACAATCAGGGTCTTAAATTGACCTAGAATACCTAAAAGACCATCACAAGGGAAGAATAGGGTTTACATGAGGTCAATAGAATCGTATGACCAAGAATCTGACTTCAACCGGCGAATACTTGCTTAAGAAAGTGTCATGGAGACAACCATATCAAGCCCAAACTTAATAAGGAATCATCGGACATTAACAAGACCTATAATAGGATTCGCATAGACAATACAATCTTCCACAATACAAAAGTCACTACATAGAAATATCACAAGGAGAACATAACCATAAAATAACATATCAAAATACTCATTTCCCATCACTGCATAAAATCAAATTTCCAAATTTATTTCCTTCAATCAAATCAATAATAAATAACTAAAATCACTCCCAAAAATTTCCCAAAACAATCTTTTGGCAAACACTTGCAGACAATCCTTCCTGAAAAATAAAAAATCTAGAATAAATTATTCAGATCCAACCTCAAAACGAAGAAAAGGCAATGAAAAGTTGATGAGGAAATCTTTGAAATCCAACAAGCTTCAAGTGCAATCCAAAACCAAATCAGAAATCCAAATCCTTCAATCGATCTAAAAATTTCTCCCAAAAAGTAACCTCCCGTGAATGCATAGGAAACCATAAAAATACTAAAAAATTAAACCTCAAAACTTTAATACCAATCGACCAATCAGAATATTTCCAAAAACCATATATTATACCAACCCTTGCAAAGTTCAAGGGAGAAAATAAATAAATATATTATTTAACTACCTCCCCCCATTCGACCAATTAGATAAAAGGGTAGGTAAATTAATATTATTTCAAATTAACCAAAGAGGGGTAGAAAGATAATTAATTAAATAATACTTTGCAACTTCAAGATAGGTTATTATTCACGAATAATAATATTTATTCATCCAATAAATAATAGCCCGCAACATAAATTAAATAAAAAACCATGGATAATAATATTTATCCATGAATAAAATATTATTGCCTTGCTGAATAATGTTAATTAATTAAATATCAACAATTAAATAAATAGCCATAAATAAATAATCCAAAAAGGCATCATTGAAACAAATTAGGTTAAATAAATATAAAACCCAATAATTGACAATCAATGAAATTCAATTAAATTATAAATAAATAAAATCCATTTTACAATAAATAATAATATTTAACAATAAATAATAATTAATCTCTAATTAATTGTGAGATAAACTAATATTGTGAAAATGTGAATCATGAAGTTTCCTGCGAACAAAGTCGCTCCTACGTAGAGCGATGAGGAAGGAGAGTGGCGGGTGGTTTTGGGAAAGAAAGTCAAGAGGCGTTGGAATTCTCAGATGCTTTCTCCAGGTCTTCTGGTGCTAATACTATACCTTTAGGAAATAATGGTGGTCCTCTATTGAGTGACACCAAATATGCTTGTTTCCATCCATCTCTCCCTAACTCATCCGGCATTGTCGATTTCTCTGTGAGAAAATTCCATGATTACAAAAAGATTTTAAATAGTAGATGGTTAAATTCAAGTCAATATGGTTGTTCGCAATCACGCTTTGATACATAGTTGTAGCCGCAAAGGCTACCATGGGATACTCATCATAGCCTTAGGGCTTTTCCTAACCCTCCCATGGATTTTCACCCTAATCAACCAAATAAGGAATCCAAGATCGCTTTGCCTCTGGAGTTAGCTAATTCTAAACAAGTTGTAAAGCCCGAGAAACACCAGGATAGGAAGATCATTAATTTAAATTTGAATCTTATGCAAGATTATTGGAATTTCTATAACAATAAGCATATTATTTCCTACTGGAATGGGCAACACCAAAACTTTGAGGAAATGAAGGAATGGTGGAAGGAGGAATTCTCTAATCAAGTAAGTATTTCTAACCTAGGTTTTAACTTCTTTCTCATTACCTGTGCTAATTCGAATATCAAAAAGGAAACTCTAGTGAGTGAAGTAAAATTGATTGAAGGATTTATTTTTCAATGTTTTGATGGGATGCCGAATTTCTATCCTAAAATCTTCAAACCTAAGAAATCTATGAAGTGGGTAAATATAGGCCCTACTTCGCTCAACACGCTGCTAGACTAACCGGTAAGAACATATCAACCAGGTCAATACCGAAATCGATAACTCACCAGGATCAAATCCGAATGCCATGACACTCGAACATGACAAGGATCATGTAAACAAGGGAATAAACCCAAAACCACCATACTAAACACTCAAACTAGAAGAAATTCCACTCTCTCAAGCAATTCCACTAAAAATTGCCCAATCGGTAAGAACTAGACTGGTGCTCCTGCATCAAATTTGAACCCCATAGATTTAATATCTTAGAAGGGTAGTTGGTGTATATCTCCCTCACTTTATGAAGGTGGAATTGGTGCCTCTAATATCTTTATTTCAAACCCCCATAAATGTGAGCGAATCTTTGGATGTAGCACCTCTACCTCCAACTCAGGTAGCAGAAAGAAATTAAGTTCTGTAAAGGGGGTCTTGAATTGGAAACCTGACGGATGTCCATCAAACCCTAGGGCTATTTCAAGGGAAGATAGTGTAAGTGGTAATCATAGGAAGTTTCACCCGAATAACATGGATTTAGTGCGCCCCCAGAAAGGTAAGGGTTCTCCAATTTGCCCAAATGATATCCCCATAACATCGCCAATTATGTCTGTGTCGACTTGAATTTCATCATCAGAATACTACCTGCACCATATTAGTTTCACAAAATAAAAAGGAAATGCTACAGGAAATCCAAACTCAACCAATGAAACTACATGAAATTGATATTAAAACAAAAACTATATTATTACCTTCATGATTTAAGTCTCATTGTATCATAACTCCACTGTTCTTGGATGCAGACGATTTTCTCTCAGACAAGCACTCATAACTTCCAAGATGGCATATGAAGAATGGACTGATAACTAATAGTTAGCTAATACTATGATATGCAATTCAAATGATTATGCTAAATCAAAAATGCTAAATTGCTAATTTTCTTCAAGATAAAAACACACGGATGCATAAGTTTTACTCAAATTTTTAACTTGAAGACTAACTCTTTCTCAACTCAAACTCCTACTTTTATAGACTTTTGAGAGGATAATATGATGTGTCCTAGATCAATGATCATGATCAAGTCTACAAATTTGGATGGTTGTGAGCAAAGGTGAAGGTTGAGAGTAAGACACGTGTCACTCATCTCACCTTGACTAAGTTGCTGACTGAGGGAATCTAGGGATGGTTGGAGAAGATTTAGGCATGAGAGGACAAGTGGACTCAATTTCTTCCTAAGATATAGGGATGTTGGAGTGAAATATAGAAGAAGGTTAAGAAATATGTGTACATACACAATATTTCATTTATTTTGGAAGTTGGAGAAAAGTGGCTAATAAATGTTTTATTTATTTAATTTTGTTGAATTAATTTAGCCACGTGATGGATGAGTTGGCAAAGAAAAGATGAAGTGGAGATGGAAGATGAGTTGGAAATGAATTAAATAATTTAACAAATCATTTAATATTTGAGACTATAGGATAGAAGAATAACCATTAAATATTAGATATTTAATTGATTGATTAGAAGAAAAGGATAAATGAATTAATTAATAAAATATTTTAATTAAATTAATTAATAGAAAGACAAGAAATGAATTAAATAAATTAATATTTTCAAATTAACTATTTAACAGAAGAATACTTATTAAATAAATATAAAATATTTATTTAATCGCTCATAGCCATTTTTATGTGTATACATTTTGCCCCTCTTTGAAATGATGTTGAGACAACATTGTTTCAAAGATTAAATCAAGTCTTGATAGTGTGCCTGATGGAGATAAAAATCCTAATTGTGTGCTCCCTCGGGAGATTGATCGTGAAATTGTTGAAATTTTTGGATAAGCGATTGATCTCACAATAATTGAAAAGGTCCGTCAATTAAATTTATTTGTGAAAAATAAATAAAATCTCCCTACTCAAAAGCATTAATTGCTCCATTCAAAATGGTAATTATTAAATTAACCTAGGTTAATTTTATTCTCATTTACATCCTTGTCAACTTGTGGAGTGAAAACAATTGTCTTGGTTTTGGTGGCAAAATGGTGATTATGTTTGAGAACCATCGATTTGAGCGCGTACGACAATATCAGCGACCTCTTGACTATGGTTATCCGGTATGTACCTTATCCCAAGTTTGTTTTCAACTTGTCCTACCAATTTCCTTGCTTTTCGACACGTTTTATGTTTTGTTTTGAATTTTATGATTTTCGATTTTGCGTCTTAGTGCTTTTGCTTTCTTGGTTTGCACTTTTGCTTTGTAGATTTCCGCTTTTGTTAAGTTAGTGCATTTGTTTGTTTGTTTATCGCTTTTCTTGGGATGTTAGCGCTTTCATAGAATTCATGCTTTTTTTTATGTGTTCACATATATGTGAAAAAGGTTTGCACTTTTGATTGATTTAACGCTTTTGACGTGTCAATTAGCACTTTTTAATGACTTAGTGTTTGTGTTTAATAGAATAGCGCTTCTGTTGAAAAGGTTAACGCTTTTGCTTTAGATGAATTTGTTTGATTTTGTTCATGTTAAAATTCTTTGAGATGATTTGATTTAGGCATTTTCATGCGCAAATGTGATTGATAGGTATTCAATTGATGTCTTGATTGATAGAAATTTTGATAATGTTGATTGATAGGATAAATGATTGATTCATTTTATTGGTAGATTAGCTCTAAGAGACCGACTTAGTTTCTGATGAAGAGCATAGCGGATTTTGATTGAACTCATTGATTGATAGTTTTAGGTTGATTTCATAGCCTGATTTGCTTCATTGAAAAGATTTATCAATTTTTGATGTGATAGATTAGTGATCACTTTGATTTGATAGATAGATGATTGATAGAGATCAAATTCTCTTGTTAAACAAGAGAAACATGATGTTCTCCAGTGTTGGGAGAAATTCCAAGCCATGCGCCATTTAGTGCCAGAGCTTACCCAGGCTGAGATTAGACATATAGATGCCTGCGGATTACGCCATTTGTTATACATGCCTGATATTATCCATAATGGGGGATTGTTGACTTCTTTAGTAGATAGATGTCATAGTGAGCATAACACTTTCCACCTACCCATTGGTGAGATTAGTGTGACACTTGAGGATGTCTACAAGATTCTCCACATCCTCATGACTAGTGAGTTAGTCCAGTATGATTTTTAGGATCGTGGAGGGACAGAGGCTTGCAGAGCCGTATTTGGTGATAAGAGAATTTCCAGAGGAGAGATCCGATGGGAGGATATGATCATGTACTAAGAGACTCTCCCAGTGATTCTTGCAGGTTTGATTGGCAGATTTATCTGTCTAGATAGGAGATCTTGAGGTTTTGTTGTTGGTTGGGGTGAAATTCTTCAAAGCATGATGCAACATCAGAATCGATATGCGTGGGGTGTTTGCATGCTTTCTCATTTGTATCATGATCTTCATCAGGTTGTTTTCGATGATAGTGCTAGTCTGTCTACAGGATGCACACTTTTATAGATCTGGTGCTGGGAGCACATTGTTGTTACTTGGCCTATTCATCATAGAGTTTGTGGTGAGAGGCAGCCATATGTCTATTTATATGCATGTATCCTCACTCAACATAAGCTGGGTAAGATGGGAGGATATGATCATGTACTAAGAGACTCTCCCAGTGATTCTTGTAGGTTTGATTGGCAGATTTATCTGTCTAGATAGGAGATCTCGAGGTTTTGTTGTTGGTTGGGGTGAGATTCTTCAAAGCATGATGCAACATCGGAATTGATATGCGTGGGGTGTTTGCATGCTTTCTCATTTGTATCATGATCTTCATCAGGTTGTTTTCGATGATAGTGCTAGTCTGTCTACAGGATGCACACTTTTATAGATCTGGTGCTGGGAGCACATTGTTGTTACTTGGCCTATTCATCATAGAGTTTGTGGTGAGAGGCAGCCATATGTCTATTTATATGCACGTATCCTCACTCAACATAAGCTGGGTAAGATGGATTATTGGCGTTGGGTTCTGGATTCACTGGATAGCATCATTTGGATACATTATTGAGTGATAGTTGATGAGTCGCATTTTGAGACAGTTTGGTATCATTCAGCACATGCCTAATAGTGTCACTATATATGCACGACGGTACAAGGATAAGCGAGATTGGGGACCTTTTTTGTCTTTTGAGATAGCACACTCAGAGTTTCTGGCTACTCCTAGCGTAGCTTATGATTTCAGATTATACGTTCTAGATCCTGGGGTGACTGTGGATTATGCTCAGTACATGCTTGCACACCCTTTTCCTCAGATTACTGATCTAGTAGACCCTCCTCCTAGCTCATGAGATGAGGAGGATGATTCAGATGATCCCATCATTACGAGATGAAGACAGAGATGAGATCTTAGATCTTCTCAACAAGTTGACGGTGAGGGAGATGAGGGAGGAGATGGAGGCGGAGGTGGTAGGAGACACAAATAGAGAGGAGGTCAATTGAGAGTCTATGGAGGACCTTTTGGACCAGTTGGCAGGGTTGGGAGACCATTTCCCATGAGTGGGAGAGATGCAGGATGGATTGGAAGGGATACAGGCAGGGTAGGTATGAGATCAGTGAGAGGATTACCCTCTATAGGAGGAGGCGGGAGCATTGGACTGGATGGGGGTTGCGGGAGAGGCATTGATTTTGGTTATATTTAACCAAACCCTAGGGTTATTGCAGCTCATGGTGGAGACAAGGAGGATTTAGAGGATAATGTTCCTCTCATTAGATGACGGGTTCTGAGAGATACTCGGGCTGAGATTCTAGTAGGTGGAGATGAGGGGATTCGGGATCATGTTCCTCAGCAGGATTTGCCAGAGCAGAATACTTTGGATAGTCTCAGAGCACAAATAGATCAGCTTAGAGAAAAGGTGCAGACACTCATGATAGAGACAGATAGGGCTATTAGGAGACCATATGATACTCAAGTTATTCTTGATCACATTCAGTAGGTTGGATATGGCACTCTCTCAACTAAAACCCTCAGAGCACTATTTCAGGCCAGGAAGGAGACATCACATTAGCGATGATTATATGAGGAATTAGTTGCAGAGAGTCAGAGGGTAGGTAGCTATCATATTACTGTGAGGATGGATACTAGCAGTGATGGAGTCATGGGACCTCCTCAGAGGAGTGGTGATCATGGGGGACAACCATCTGGAGGATCTTCTCACCCACAACCACAGAGACTGATAGAGTCAGGTGTTAGTGCTACAGGACAACCTTGACTTGATTTATATTGATGAGGCACTTGTATTATTGATCTGATATCATTGTATACTTGGACTTTTTATTGTTTTATGATGATCTATATGTAGACATGGACTCTATATGATGATCTTTGGTTTATTATGCGTGTTACTCTATATGATGATGATCTATATGAATTGATTACATGGATGATGTTATGATGATCTATCTTTATTTTATTTTCATGAGTACAATATTCTATATGATGATGCAATGATGATATTGATCTATATGATGTGATGAATCAAGCTGACCTGAGTATTTCTTGCAGAATAGACAAGGATTATCCCCTTTCATGCATGACTCGAAACGTCCTCCTTGATATTTTGTCGATCATATCCTTAGACAAGTACATACATTAATAAGAGATAAACCACAAATAGAAAACAAAGAAAATAATCATGCCCCATCATAGTTTCTCTAGTCATGGACATCCTTGAGTTGCAAAGAGTATATGATTAGCAATAAAATCAAGATATAAACACTGAATCTTGTATGTCATTCACATGTTCTCATGGTCATTAACTTATATAATCATCTTGAATGATGATTGATAATCTTTTATTACTTTCCGGTTAATTGTTTATTTTCTGAGTTGCACGATTTAGTTGTTAGAAAATGCCTTGATCTTCATTGCTATGTTGCTCGTTATCTGTTTCAAAACCCTAGGTGTTTTTGGTTTTTCTAAATTTTTCGAATGTTTTGGATTTTCAAAGATTCAAAAGATCACCTTAGCAAAAGGATTTAGGAATTTTCCCCCAGCGGAAACAAAACTTTATTATGGATGTATGAATTGATCAAGATCCAAACCATGGTAGGATATAATAGCAGATTGATTGATTCTGATAAAATCTAAGACATTGACTATGACAAGTATGTCAAAGATTGATAATTGTTGGTAAGCTGCATATTTTCTGCTAAAGGGTTCAGAGCAATGAATGTGAAACATGAAATGGATGAGCTAGGATAGATGGAAGCGATAAATGCGATTAGGATGGAGTGGGTAGGTGCACAAAATGATATCATAGATGGAAGGACTCACTTTTAGATAGCGCCTGTTTAGCAAGTTTTCACTATCTAAATTTATTGCATTTTTCCATATTTTGATTTTTTTGTCTTCTTTTGTTTTCATTGTTTTATGCTTTTTAGGGATTTTCTGCTTTTCTGATTTTTACTGATTTCTTCAGAACTTTATATGCTTTTTATTGATTTTTTCCAGGACTTTATATCTCAAGCATAGAATTTCTTGAGATGGATGGAATTGATAGGTTCATCAAACCAATCACCTTTAGGGGTAGATAACTTGTATGCTCCTGAGCCATATGTTTCTACTATGACAAAACGACCTAACCAATTTGGTTCAAATTTACCCTTCTTTTCTTGGTCTTGCAGATTTCTCAGATTCTCTCTTAGAACTATGTCTCCAATCTGAAAAATATGTGGCTTGGCTCTATGATTATAACTCCTTGCCATTCTCAGTTGATATGCCTTCAAATGATTTGTTGCACTTTGGCAATGTTCTTGAATCAGCTCAAGTTCTTGAAGTCTAGAGACTCGTTCTTCTTCTTCTGGTATAAGACCTTTCAAGGAAACTCATAGAGAGGGAATCTCTACCTCTACTGGTAATATGGCTTCTGATCCATAAACTAAGCAATATGGAGCTTCCCCCATTGGTGTGTGGATGCTGGTTTGGTATGCCCAAAGAGAAGGATGTAACTGAATGTACCAGTCTTTTCTAGCTTCATTGACTGTTTTCTTCAAGATTTTCAAGATAGTCTTGTTTGATGCCTCAACTTGACCATTTCCCTATGGATAATATGGTATAGAAAACCTATGTTGGATATGGAATCGCTCACATAGTTCCTTCACATCTTGATTCTTAAATGGTCATCCATTTTTAGTGATAATGTTCATAGGGACTCCATAGTGACAAATTATATAATGCAAGATGAATGATGATATTTCTTTTCTTGTCACTTTCGTCCAAGGTATTGCTTCTATCCATTTATTGAAATATTTAGTAATAGTCAAAATGAACTTATTTCCTTTAGAGGGTGAAGGATTTATCTTACCTACCAAATCAAGGCCCCATTGAGAAAATGACCATGATCCTGCCATAGGATGCAATTCTTGTGCTGGTGCATGGATGAGATTCCCATGGATCGAGCATTGTTTGCATTTCTTGGCATATGTGAATGAATCTCTCTCCATAGTAGGCCAATAGCCATACGAAGAATTTTCTTATCCAGTGTCAATCCACATGAGTGTGTGCCACAAATACCTTCATGAACTTCGTTAAGAACTTTCTCAGATTCTTCTTGTTCGATACATCTCAATAAAGTGCTATCTAGACCTCGCCTATATAAGGTATCAGCAATAATAGTATAGCAAGATGATTGAAGGATAAACTTTCTTCTTTGATTGTGGGATAGGTCAAGAGGAAGGATATTCTCTTTTAAGTATTGATAAGTTTGGTCGTATAAGGATTGATTGGTTCCGGATATATGGAAAATGATGTGGGTATGCTGGGATTTAATGGTAGGTTTTAAGATATCTTCCACCATGAATTCATAATGTTGTTGATTCTCCTGATTCTGTAAGAGAGATGCTATTGTAGCCTTTGCATTTTCTACTTTATTCTCATTTATTGGATCTAAGTGAATGATACTTCTTCAAAGTGTTCTTTAAACTCTTCTACCAACTGCTTGTAGGGCATGAGCTTGTCATCCTTAGTTTGACAATTATTATTTATTTGGTTGACGATAAGTTGTGAATCACCATAGACATGTAATTCCTTGATATTCCATTCAATAGCCATTTTGAGCCCAATAGTCAATGCTTCATATTATGGAGTATTGTTTGTGCATGGAAACCTTAGTCTATATGATTTTGGAATTGTGTGTCCTTGAGGTGTGATGAAAAAAATTCATGTGCCTGGTCCATATTGTGTATAGGAACCATCAAAGTACAACTCCCAAAATTTTGTACTTATTTTCAAAATGTCTGCACCAGGAAATTCAATGTGCAATGGTATGTCATCTTGTAAGGGTGCTTCAGCTAATTGATCAGCAATGACCTGTCCTTTGACAGATTTTTTATCAACATATTCTATATCAAACTCGCTTAGTACCATAACCAATTTTGCCAGTCTTCATGTCAAAGTTGACTTGTTCAACAAATACTTTAGTGGATCTATTTTTGCTATCAGTTTAATAGAATGAGTCAGCATATAATGTCGCAGTTTCTAAGTTGCAAATACAACTACTAGGCATGTCTTCTAATCTACTGATGTATAGTTCAATTCATAGCCGACAAGTGTTATACTGATGTAATAGACTGCTCTTTCTTTACCTTCTTCATCATGTTGTGCTAAAAGAGGTCTTAATGATACATTTGTCACTGAGATATAAAGCAACAATGGTTTCCCTTTGATTAGCGATACAAGCATTGGAGGATTCATGAGATATTCTTTGATTTGCATAAAAGACTCTTCACACTTCTGATCCCATTTGAATGGAATATTCTTATGTAAAAGATCAGTGAATGGATGATATCTATCTGTTAATTGAGAGACAAATCTTCTGATTGATTGTAATCTCCCCTGTAGAGAATGCAATTGACTTATGTACCTAGGTGACTCAATTTCCATGATGATGAATAATGGTGAACAACAAATACCCTAATCAGTACTGAGGGGGAGGGGGGTGAATCAATACATACAAAAACTTCTCAACAACTTATCAAGTTAAAACAATGCTAACTAGTTGTCCTCATCATTGAACTTAACCATGGAAATATCGGTTAAACACAGTAAGACTTCAGACAACTAAACCAATAAAAATGAATACTTTAAATAACATTCAAAACTTAATAACTACTTCACCAATATACTCATGCATGTGTTGTATCAGTAATATTGTAGCATCGTAAATTGTACGCACTTGCTAGGGTGGTACAATTTCACACCTAGTTTAGCACCCGCCTTGGCACATTTTGCATCTTGCATTGCATTTCCCCTTTAGCACTTAATTAATTAAATTAATTAGGTTTAAGGTCCTATTTCATCATCTTCCACATCATAAAGTTGGGCCCTTTCATTAAAGTGTGCCCCTTTCATTTTATTCTTCCAATATATCATTTAATCAAAAACCTTGATTAGGTCCTATTTTGAACTTGGGGGCTTGACTTCGGGGGTCAAAACATCTCGAAATTAGCTGTAACTTCGGGATTCGCTCTAAAATCATCATATCTGACGGCCCTGAAAATTTGGTGAAAAGTTGTCGGGACCATGGCGCCCGGAGAGGACCATGGCGCCCGGCGTGCACATGGTCCCGGACATTTTTCCCAAAATTTTAGGAGCACGATCCAATCATAAAATAAAGCTTAACCCCAAGAAATTGGTGGGAGATTCAATCTCTAGGTCGACCAAAAGTTGAAATTAAGACCTAGGGTTTCATATATAAGAGCTCTCTTTCTTCATTTGAAAGGATAAGAATTTTGGCTTTCAAAGACCTTCTATGCAGCGAAAGAGCAGATCTTTGAAGACTTCAACAACATTCAACATCCATCCATCAAGCATTTATCAATTTCATTAATCCATTTAGGGCTTTGAAGGCATTGAAGAGCAATAAGGGATCACCAACTGAAGATTGGCTTGTACCCCTCCCTTGGGGTTGGGTATGATTTCATGTTGTTTTCATGTCTTTGCATAAGCTTCATCATATCATTTGTATCCATGCTTTAGATCTCTTTTCATCTTGATTTGGAGCATTTACATTATCATTTACAAGCAATTAGGGTTTACTTTCTAGGTTGCTCTAGCTTGCTTACTTTCATTTTAGGATCTTGCACACACACAAGGTCTGCACACACATTACTTTTACAATACAACTTGGCTATTCGTGGAGGTGGAAATCACCAAAGTGGGGGTTTGACTAAGGCAAAACCCTATATAGCCGCCCACCACACCTTTTCAGATATAAGTGCAGGTTTCGGAATTCGGACGACGCCGCAAGTTGCAGATCCGGAAGAAGCAGACCGAGACAGAACTTCACACCAAGTTTTAGAGCAAAAGACTAGGACAGGGGCGTGGGGCGCCCTGGTCCTGCCAGGACAGGGGCGCTGGGCGCCTTGGTCCCTGGGATAGGGGCGCTGGGCGCCCTGGTCCTCCTGACAGACAGCAGTTTTCAGCATTTTTGACAGCTTTCCAGGTTGCAAAACAGCAGTTTCCAGAGCAGTTTCAGGGGCAGAATAAGGACAGTGGCGCCCGCGCCCCCGTCCTGAACATTTTCATTCATATTTTAACACTGGGTATGCATTTGCATTCTTCTCTTGTCCTTGTGTTTACAGCTTTCCATTGTTTAAGTTCAATTCTGCAATCTTGTTATTAGTTCATACTTGCACTTTGGGGTTAGGGATTGAACTTGCATCATTTTATCTTTCAATTGCAACAAAGGAATAGAAATCCTAATAGGTAGCCCGTGGCTCTCTCTTTCACAAAAAGAAGTAGCCAATTGTGTGATACCTCTGGGCTCTTTCGTATTCCACAAGTGTGTGGTTGAAAGTGAGATTAGGGCATGTTTGCTTAGTGTCACTTTTTCTCCTACACATTTTGGTGAACCTGGCGTGAATTCCAATCTTCTCTAATTCTGATCTATGTTTTCAAATTTGAGTGTTTATGCTATTTCAAATTCAAATTTCTATTTACAAGTGTTAATTTCTTGCAAGATTCAAAAAATTTAGAGGAAATTTTTGCTAAAACCCTAATTTTTCAATTCAAAGTTGAACTTGTGGATAGCTTAATTGGGATCAATAATTTCAAATCTGATTTAAGAACTGATTTGAATCATAAATTTCATTTTCTAAATCTACATTCTAAGTGCTTTCATTGGTTAAAATTGAACATTTCCTTCTATTTTGCATGTGTTGTCATTTGAAGGAGGAAAATTGTTGTCATGATGCATTCATTTCATAGATGTGATAATGGGTTAGCTTCCCTTGTTTCAATTTTCCCTTCTCCTAAAGAACCTCCCCCCATCTATAACAACATTTTAGTGCCTAAAAGAGTTGCTACCAATCCCTTTGAGACTCTCCCATGCTCCAAGGATGAAGACTTTAAGAGTGATCTTGACAATTCTCCTAAAATGTGCCCTTCCTATTTAGCTATCCTAGAGGAAGAGAATGATATCATAAACACCTTTCTTAATGGTACTTCACCTTCCCTACATGATGCCTCTCTAAGTGAAAAGGTATTGATGGATATTGACTTATTTATTCCTAAAGTTGGTCCTTCCAATGGGGGCATGTTAGTGCAACAAGAGGTTATGAACACTTCTTTCAAAGATCTCCTTCCTAAGCATGAATCTTTGGAGAAATATGTTCATGTTCCTCCTAAAAAACACTCCCTTCATGAGGATCCTTTTGTGCAAGAAGATGGCATTATCCCTACATTTCCTAGTGATGGCATTTCCTTTTCCAACAAAATTCCCACTAGAGATGATGAATTAATGATAAATGCTTACCCTTCTCCTAAAGTTACTCTTACCCATAAGCATCCCTTAGAGAAAGAAGATGAAATAATAAGAAATTTCCTTAATTCTCTCTCCCCTAAAGATCATATTGAACATATTTTGAGGAAAGAGGATGAGTTTAACACATCTATTGATGCTCTCCCTCCTAAGGATGAGGAATTAATAAACAATGTTATCTCCTCTCCCGAAATTGACAATACTTCAAACATTCCTTTCAACAACCTCACTATTTGGGATGAACCATTAGAAGAAGGTATATATTATTCTCTACCCCTAGCCAAAGGGGATGAAATCAAGATTGAAAACTCCCTTGATAGTTTCTCACCTTCCTTGAATCTCAATCATTCTCCCTCTAAAAATAAAGCATCTCCCTCTCCTCAACTTGGTTCTACTCATAAGGAAACCCTAGTTCAAAACAAGATGGTTAACATCTCTTTCAAAGATCTCCATCTCAAAAGTGAGACTTTAGAGAGTAATGTTGATCCTTCTCCTAGAGAGTTTATTCCCCATGTAGATCCTTTGATGATAGAGGTTGATATGACCTTTCCTAGTATTACTCTGCCTACTAGAACATCAATGCCTACCCCTTGTCTCTCTCCTAAAATTGATTTAATCCATGATGAGATTTTAGTGCAAGAGAAGACTATCAACAATTCTTCCAACACTTCTGTTCATTCCTCTAAACCATCCTCAATCAATTTGATACATGTAAATGAAACACCTAACAAACCTCTCTTCACTATCCAAGGTGCTTGTCCTTCTCAAAATTCTCAACCTTTAAATAAGCCTATCTTAGTGGTTCAAGGTGGTTATGCTAATGATTCTTTTTGCACTCCTAAGAAACCTATTATTACTGTGCAAGGAGGTTATTCTACTAAGAGCCCTTATGAGTATGCTAAGCAACTGACTAGAGAAAGTTATCATGCGGTTGCCCATACCTATAATACTAGAAATAATAGGCAACCTAATCCTCCTCCAGTTATCCCAACTTCACTTCCTCCTTCTCAACCTATTCTTCCTCAAGCTCCTCATATTTCACAAATTCTTAGTAAGGACTATGATCTCATAGAACAACTTAAAACTACTCCTGCTAAGATATCCCTTTGGGATTTGATCCAAACTTCTTCCGCTCATCATGGAATGTTACAAGATGCCTTGAAAGATTTGAATGTTCCTCCACCTAATACATCTAGTAATATAGTGTCTTTGGTTAACTCTGTGATGAATCCTAAAGCTCAAATTGTGTTTACTCAAGATGAGTTGCCTACTAGTGAAATTCAACATCAATATGATCCCTTGATGATTGTGGTTATCATAAATGACACTGCTATAAGACGAACACTGGTAGATAATGGTTCTGGCCTTAATGTGTGTAGCATTAATCTATTGCATAAGATGAATGTGGATACATCCCTTATTGAGCCTGACTCTCGTCCCATTCGAGGCTTTGATAATGTGGCTAAGTCTTCATTAGGTATTATCACCTTACCCATCACAGTGGGACCTGTTACTTTGCCTACTCCTATCCATGTTATGTCGAGAAATATAACATACAACTTGTTATTAGGGAGACCTTGGATTCACAGTATGCAAGCTGTCCCCTCTACATTGCATAAACAAGTTAAATTCATTTATAATAATAAGACATATACCTTAATAGGTGATACTAATTTTCAAGCTTGTTTGCAAACATCTACTTCCAAAGGGAGTTCTTCTAAGCCTTCCTCTTCTAGTGATGACTCGTTAAACAAGATACCTAGGGATGAATCATCACCCTCTGATAATCAAAATTCTTTGGATGAGTCTGAAGTTCGTGAAGAAGATTCTTCTCAACTTGAATCTACACATGAAAAGGATTTTGATCCTGAGAAGGTTCTCGCAGAAGATGATTGGGGATCTCTTGATTTCAATCCCACCTTTATAGGTGAGTATAGGGTTCCTCCTAGAGAGCTTAAAGTTAAAAAGAAGGAAGAAACTAGAAATCAATCAGTCTTACCTAAACCTATGAGCAATAATTTTGTGGCCTCTTCTCAAACTTCTTCTCCTCACACCTCTAATTCTGAAGAATTTGATTCTTTGTCTTATGAAAAACCACCTTTTCTTTCTGAAATGGCTAATCGTTATGGTCATGGTTTTCACATTTTGGCTAAGAGTGGCTATAGTGGAAATGGTTGTGGCGCAAATGAACAAGGAATTAAAGTTCCTTTAGAACATAACATGCATGAATATTCATTTGGACTTGGATATAATCTTTCTAAGCCCACCAAAGCATCTAAAAGACCATCTCTCAATGTGAATGCTATATTTGGTAGTGATGATGATCTCACTTCAACTAAAGCATCTTCTACTTCTATCAACTCTCATTCCCCTCATAAGGAAATCTTGGCGATGAACAAATCTCTTTATGAATCCCCTCAAGTTTCTAAATCCACTTATGAATCTTTATCTCCTATTCATCATAAAGTCCTCTCTTCCAGGGATAAGGCTCTAATAAATTACACTCATCCCTCTTCTAAGATTTCTTGTGACTTTTCTTCTTCAATTTTTATCATTTTATACATGTTTTTGATCTCACTTATAGTTGAGCATTTAGCATGTCATATTCAAATACCTCATTCAATCTATCATGTCTTTAAATAACATTAATGGCTATTATGCTGCTCATCATTATGTGACATTGGCAGCGCATTTACTGGGGGCTCATTGTCATTCATGATGGTACAATTTCAAGTGCAATCATATTTTTGAAGCAACATAATAGCCTAATTTTTCTATGCTATCTCTTGTTCCTATGGGGTAATAGTGTGGAAATATTGATCATCTTTTCTTTAGAATCCTCTTTTCCTAGATATGAGAGAAGATGTGTATTCTCTTTCTTATCCTACCCACTTCTTGTGAGGAGCATTTTACATACACTAATGTCTTGCTTGCATGAACTCATGTGAGTATGTAGTACATTTTGCTTATGTCTAAATTTCTCCCTAGAAGATTTTGTAAGTCCTTCTCATTGACCTTATCCTTGGGAGGCAATGATCTTTTCTTATTTTTATCTAAGGATCCACTTTTTCCTATTTCGTGGATGGTGTGAACTTTATTACTTGATGTTATTCCTTGTAAGCATTTGTTGTTGTTTGTTCAAGGATTCTCTCTTACAAGAGGTGTAAGTCCTTGACTACAACCTCTTTTGCACTTGGTAAAATACATCCATAATGAATTCACTCTCCCAATTGGGTTAAAAAGAGCGTCATCCTTCATTAAGAATCACTTTCACCTCGCAAAAGAAGTTTTGCATTCTTATTCTCTTCTTTGTCTTATTCTAGAAGATGTTATATTTGTCTAAGACAATTCCTCTCGGGGATAGGTGTCTTTTGTACAAAGATCTCTTCTCCTCTAAGGATCTCCTTTACACATACTACAAGATATCCATTTTCAACTATCTTATCCTTGCTTAAAGAGTGCAAAACTCTCTTGCTTGGATCTATGACATTGTTGCATTTTTGGGGTATCTTCTTTTGTGATGAAGGTAGGTATCCTTGTTCTACTTTGCTTATGACATAAACATTACACTTTTTGAGCAATGGGTCATTCTCGGAACTAGAGGACAGACTCTTAGAGCGAGGTGTCTCCATTTTTTCTTTTATGCAAGATGATTATTCTCGGAACCAGAGCACAGACTCTTAGAGCGAGATGTCATGCTTTTGTACTATACATATACAGGTTGTAGCATACTCGGGCATAGACTCCTATGAGGTGCTTCTAACCTCACTTACACACACATGCACGAGGTTGAGTGGAACTAGCAGCATAAGGCTAGAATTTCTCACTCTCCTCCCTTACATGGATCACCTAGACAGACTCTAGGGGCTAGTTTTCCATGTCCTTTTTCCCATGGATCACCTAGACAAGATCTAGGGGCGAGAAGTCCATGTTTTCTCTCTCACTATTCTTCTCATGGATCACCACTGTGTGCATTCATGCTTTTTTCCTTTCTTTTCTTCTCTTTGCATTTTATTTCCATTTACATCCTTCATCTTGTGTTAGAGAACTCTCAAATACTCACACTCTTTGTCGTGTTGGAATTGAGATTTAGTCCTCTTTCTTACCAAATGATTCTCCATTAGTTTTTGATCTCATATCAAATCTTCTTGTGAGCATTTGTCATCAATATTCTTTAACAATTCGTAGTGGTAAACATGATACCCTATTTCAACTCACTAAAAAAGCAAGCTGAAACAGGGGGGGGCATATAGCTACCCTCAAATTTTCATCACCTTCCTTAGTAAGCATTAGGTGATTTTGTGATCTAACGTGTGTTTTGTAAGGTGCGGTTCCTAACTGTGTACTGCAGATACCGCTAAGGGCTTCGTTCGACAGACTTATGGATATATCCTTTTTCAAATAATGTTTACTTTTCTGTACTTTAGCTTGCATATGCACGTAGTGTTCATATGACCGCTAAAGTGGGGGCTAAATGTAGTGTCGTAAATTGTACACACTTGCTAGGGTGGTACAATTTCACACCTAGTTTAGCACCCGCCTTGGCACATTTTGCATCTTGCATTGCATTTCCCCTTTAGCACTTAATTAATTAAATTAATTAGGTTTAAGGTCCTATTTCATCATCTTCCACATCATAAAGTTGGGCCCTTTCATTAAAGTGTGCCCCTTTCATTTTATTCTTCCAATACATCATTTAATCAAAAACCTTGATTAGGTCCTATTTTGAACTTGGGGGCTTGATTTCGGGGGTCAAAACATCTCAAAATCAGCTGTAACTTCAGGATTCGCTCTAAAATCATCATATCCGACGGCCCTGAAAATTTGGTGAAAAGTTGTTGGGACCATGGCACCCGGAGAGGACCATGGCGCCCGGCGTGCACATGGTCCCAGACATTTTTCCCAAAATTTTAGGAGCATGATCCAATCATAAAATAAAGCTTAACCCCAAGAAATTGGTGGGAGATTCAATCTCTAGGTCGGCCAAAAGTTGAAATTAAGACCTAGGGTTTCATATATAAGAGCTCTCTTTCTTCATTTGAAAGGATAAGAATTTTGGCTTTCAAGGACCTTCTATGCAGCGAAAGAGCAGATCTTTGAAGACTTCAACAACATTCAACATCCATCCATCAAGCATTTATCAATTTCATTCATCCATTTAGGGCTTTGAAGGCATTGAAGAGCAATAAGGGATCACCGACTGAAGATTGGCTTGTACCCCTCCCTTGGGGTTGGGTATGATTTCATGTTGTTTTCATGTCTTTGCATAAGCTTCATCATATCATTTGTATCCATGCTTTAGATCTCTTTTCATCTTGATTTGGAGCATTTACATTATCATTTACAAGCAATTAGGGTTTACTTTCTAGGTTGCTCTAGCTTGCTTACTTTCATTTTAGGATCTTGCACACACACAAGGTCTGCACACACATTACTTTTACAATACAACTTGGCTATTCATGGAGGTGGAAATTACCAAAGCGGGGGTTTGACTAAGGCAAAACCCTATATAGCCACCCACCACACCTTTTCAGATATAAGTGCAGGTTTCGAAATTCGGACGACGCCGCAAGTTGCAGATCCGGAAGAAGCAGACCGAGACAGAACTTCACACCAAGTTTCAGAGCAAAAGACCAGGACAGGGGCGTGGGGCGCCCTGGTCCTGCCAGGACAGGGGCGCTAGGTGCCCTGGTCCCTAGGACAGGGGTGCTGGGCGCCCTGGTCCTCCTGACAGACAGCAGTTTTCAGCATTTTTGACAGCTTTCCAGGTTGCAAAATAGCAGTTTCCAGAGCAGTTTCAGGGGCAGAATCAGGACAGTGGCACCCGCGCCCCCGTCCCGAACATTTTCATTCATATTTTAACATCGGGTACGCATTTGCATTCTTCTCTTGTCCTTGTGTTTACAGCTTTCCATTGTTTAAGTTCAATTCTGCAATCTTGTTATTAGTTCATACTTGCACTTTGGGGTTAGGGATTGAACTTGCATCATTTTATCTTTCAATTGCAACAAAGGAATAGAAATCCTAATAGGTAGCCCGTGGCTCTCTCTTTCACAAAAAGAAGTAGCCAATTGTGTGATACCTGTAGGCTCTTTCGTATTCCACAAGTGTGTGGTTGAAAGTGAGATTAGGGCATGTTTGCTTAGTGTCACTTTTTCTCCTGTGAGGCCCTACCCCGACCCATCCTATCTCTTCAGCTATTTTTATTTTGGAACTAGTTTGGATGCTAGTTTTGACACACTATGGATATAGAACTTTTCATGATTCCGCGATTTTGGTAACATTGATATATGTGGATGCTTCATTTCTATGCCTTGTGGATTATAGAATATTATATGATTCTAGATTAGGGTAATGTTGTGATGATGCAGGTTATTATCTGAATTTCAGGATTTGATATAATGTTAGGAAAATGTTTGCATATATTGTAGATGGATCAAATTTTGAGGATTATGAGGAAATTGCCTTGATTTGTGACAAATCGTAATTTATAATGTCAAGTCCTTGCAGAATGAATGTATTGTATTCTAATTTTGCGATTATATATTATATGAGGCTATTTGGGAAGTACTAATGTTTAAATTGAGATGTGCAGGAAAATATCCATGTGACCATGGAAATATTAGGGAGAATCAAGCCTAGGCCAATGTGCGTTAGTAAAACCAGGGGTTGTCTATTTGGAGAGACAACACCCCGTATGTACTGTATTTTATTCGTAAATGTAAAATGTTGCATGAGTGTAATTTGTACTTATTGGATTGATTAAATTGTTCAAGGGACAATTGCCATGTGTTTATTGTGATGTGGAATTATTTTGTAGTGTCACTTGACACCTATGTAGTATCTTGTGTTGGCAATTGTCATGTCACCTTTTTGAAAGTTTTATTTTTGTTAATTGTTATATCCCCTAATTATCCTTGAAGGAACCAAGAAATCTAGGTTAGAGAGCCACAAGGAAGGTCAACTCAGAGTTGACCCGTAGGTTAACTTCAGGTGGACTTTCTGAAGGTCAAATCAACTCCTAGAGTCAATTTTAGAGCTTTTCTATTAGGCCTCATGGAGTACCTATGGGTGAAGGCCAAAATTGGCCATGTGTCTTTCCCTTAGGACTTGTTTAACCACCCAAAAAAGTGGTTTTCCCAAGATGGACGAATTCCATCTATAGGAGTGCCATCCTTGGTAGGATAACCTTCTTGGAGATAGTAATCCCTCTTCCCCATTCCATTTCCCTTCTCTAGGCACCTAGGTTAGGGAGTGTGTAAGACCTAGGGAAGACCAACCCAATGGGAGATCACTCACTCTATCCAAGAGGTTGGAAGGAGTGAGAGAGGCCTTCTTAGGCTAAGAATGGAAGCTTAGTGAGCTAATCACCCACTCTCCATCCTTGGAGATTTTTGGAAAAACTTGGAAGGAAAAAAACCAGTTTTAGGAATAGAGGAATTTGGGGGCCAAAGGATTGCAGAAAGTTGTGTGGATTGGGCAGCTCATCTCCAACTAAGTTTAGCATACCTATTGGCAGAATAAGGTTGGTTGTTATCTCCTCTTGTTTATGTTGTCTATGTTAGTTATGTTGTTTTGTTGAAGGAAAGAAATGCTTGTAAAGAAAGTGTGTATGTATAATGTTGTTGAAGAAAATAATGTGTAGCTCTTTTCTATGTATTTTTCTGTTTTGAGTTTCTTGCTTTGGGAGTGTCCAAGATCTTCTACTCTTGGGAGAGTAGGATGATCTTGGGGTGGAAGAAGCATGACAGCCTTGGGTGAGAGGCTCTCCTTAAGGAGAGTGATCTCAAGGGTGTCCTTTGTGACCCTTGCTGCATAGCCTTGTGTATGCATTCGGGGGTCATAAGGGGAGGGAAATGGCTTTGAGCCTTTGGGGGGCATAAGGTGGTTGGGATGAATTCTGTTGAGTATTTTGTGTTGCCATGAGGTGGCTTGTGATATATTTTTGGCTGCAGTCTCCCCAATGGTACTTGGTCCACTTCCACCCATAGATTGATCTCCACAAATGTGGTGATAGTGTAGCTTGGGATGGGAAAGTGTATGTGTTGTGTGTTTGCCCTAATGTTGTGTTGTATTGCCTGATTGTAACCCGTCTAGGTCTTGATTCTCCTAGCTCGGGGGTGGCTTCTAGTAAGCCTAGGCTGGGAGGTGAGCATCCCATGGTCACAGTCCTAAGTTTTACTTGCAGGTGGCTTGGGGAAAAAAGACTAGGAGTTGCAGATTGTTGTGTTGCAGACTTCTACTCAGATTTCTTAACTTTATTTAAATGCAGAAAGGAAGAAAGAAATGTAACCTTATGATTTGTAGCAAAAAGAAAGAGAGAAAGTGCATATGTAAATATAGGGCTTAAAATGATTCTGTTTCTGTTTAAATAAATGTAATTTTTATTTTCTGTGTAAAGTTTAGAAAAGAAAAAAAAAAGGGACTGTTAGATTATCTACCCATTTTCATATTTGGGCTATTATAACTTATCATTCTGGAAAATAATGTAAATTTATATTATATTATGATGTCTATTGTGTTGCTGTAGTCTACATTTTAATCTGGACTATGCACTTGGTTATTTACTGCAATATTAAAGAAAGGAAAGGAAAAATGCATTAGGATTCCTATTTACTATTCACTTGGTTATTTACTGCAATATTAAAGAAAGGAAAGGAAAAATGCATTAGGATTCCTATTTACTATTCACTGGTTTATTTACTGCAAATGTTAAAGTAAGGAAAAAAAAAAGAAATGCAGTAGGGTTTATTATTTACTTGCATAGTTTTAAATTCTGTTATTTTATGTCTGATAGAAAGAAAGGAGAACCAGTATTGTTTTATTGCTGTAGAAAGTTTAAATAAAAGGAAGAATAAAGTAGACCTATTCTAAATGCTGCTAGAAGACTAAAAACAGAATGTAGATGGTTAAAAATCTCAGATCAATATAAGGGTTTTTAACCCTATTATCTCAACATTTAATCATACATATATATATTTTCAGGTATATAAGTATATATATTGAAAATATATACCTATATATATAAAAATATATATACAAGCTTCCTGTGTTTGTACACCCCTGCAACAACGAAATAAAAGACATATTCTGAATCTTGAGCATCTCTATTACCAAACTTATAAAGGAATTGCAGAATAAACTTTGTATATATATATATATATATATCTGCATCTGAAACACATACCCTGTAGATGTCTGTAGAACAAAACCAACAAAGACATTTATGTTATGATCTGATCATAACAATGGATATATGTGTATATAAACATATATATACAAATATATATATATATATATATATATATATATATATATATTCGATATATTCAAAAAAAAATCACATCTTATAACATTTTTATCAAAACCACGAAATATAATAAAATGTGTTTTTTTTTTTTAAAAATGGGGAAATGGAGTCACGCGGGTCACTGTGTGTAACACAGTGGACGGCCACGGCCGAGCCACTGTGCTACACACAGTGGGCAGCGCCGAAGGGCACCGCACTGTGTGTAACACAGTGGGCGGTCGCGGCCACCACTGTGCTACGCACAGTGAACGGCGCCCGCCACTGTGTGTATACACAGTGGGCGGCGGCTATGCCGTCCGCCACTGTGTGTACACACAGTGGGCGGCACGGCCACCACTGTGTGTATACACAGTGGCGCCCGAAACCCTTCCTCCTCCACCGCTTCTCCCCGCATGAAACCCTCCGCCTCCGTACCTGCAGTCACATTCCAAAACCAAAAAAAAAAGGAAGAAAACAAAAAAAAGAAAAAGGGTTAATATAAAACCCTAACCCATTTCGGGTTAGGGTATAATATGTAAAAAGGGTAAAAATAACATAAGACAAGTGTAATATGTAAAAATGCAACCCTAACCCAATTTCGGGTTAGGGTTAGCATTATAAGAATTATATATATATATATATATATATATATAAATGAATATATTGATATATATATATATATATGTATATTTATATATATATATATAGGAGATTTAGATTGGGGCATTTAAATTGGTTTTTTTTTAATTTATAATGAGGGTTAGTATTTAAGAATTTATATTGTGATATATATATATATATATATATATATATATATAAGGAATTTAAATTGGAATTTTAAAGTTAGATTTTAGTATATAATTTGGGGTTAAGTTTATAATTGAAATATTATGGAATTTTAAACCCTGATTTTAATGTATATATTGGGGACAAATTTAATAATTGAATTATTATGGAATTTTAGACTTTTGATAATAGGGGTTAATTTAATAATTGAATTATTATATGTCCTCATTCTTTAGAAATTTAATTTCAATTAATTCAAGGGGGTTAATAATAAAGGATTACTATAGTTGGATAAACTATACATTTAACCCAGCAATATACTTAATTAATCAATGGACTTACCCCCCCCAAATAATTGGACGTTAGGAAAATTTAAAAAAGAAAAGGAGGAAATTGTAAATTTATGAACCTTAAGCCCTTGAGACCGGTTTTTGGTCGGATTGAAAATTAATTGACAAAATCAAGGGGTTTAGGGAAAATTAGAATTGGCCTTAGCTTATTGTCGGTTTTAGTGGGCAAATGACATTGTAGTAAGTCGAAACCCTCATCGGGTGGATGTGTATAATAAATTTTTATATAAGCATCAAATAATCGTTAGCAATATCATTATATGACCTGGAATGATTTAATACATTAAGATAACCAATTATCCCTTGAATTAGTTAGCGACAACTTGTCTTAGGTAATTGAGCTAGCTAACTAATCCGCAATGCAAATTAATCTCCACCAATCAAGTCACTCACTCGAGTTGGTTATTTAACTTAACCTTAGTAAGTAAGTTTATTTATATCCTAGATAAGACAAAACTTTAAATACAGTTGTTATGTAATAGGATTTATAGCGAGTTCATGACGTCAAAAAAAAAAAAATTTGTTGTTCCGTTTTTGTGCCCTAAAGTTTGGGCACGACATCTCCTACACAAATATTATAACCATTAGCTTTGCATGCATATTCACCTAAACAAAGAATGCTCAATCATCACATGAAAACTGCATAACTCATGACACACAGATTTTTCACGTGGAAACCCAAATGGGAAAAACCACGATGGGGATGAATACCCACAAGCTTGTTTTGAACTCTTTTGAAGCTCGCTCTATTAGGAGCCTAGTCTGGTTAAAGACTTTACAATACGGTCTGTTAGGAACCGATCCTGTTAAAGATCACCTAGTTTAGGGATGGCTATATACCCTGTTAAAGGTTCAAACCCCGTTAAAGGTTACCTCGCTAGAGGATTTGAAGAACTCAATGACCTTGAGTCACTTGGTTAGAGGATTTGCAATAAGCCTGTTAAAGCTACCTAGTAAAGGGATTTTCCTACTGTTGAAATGGTAAGAAGACAATAGGTAAAGCTCTGATCTGATAACAACACTACTTGATAAGGCAGATCCTTTTCAGCTTCTCTACTCTGCAATGACACTCTGCAGTTTTCCACTCACTGGTCTGGAAAGTATCTCATCACTCGGATACAAACACAACATTTTCCAACACAAACAATAACAAACATCATCGAACTTATAGACAACAATTAGGTCAGTAGCATAAACCCTAAACCCTAAACATTTTAGGCTTACAATTACAAGCAGTTCAATCTTGACTGTTCAAACACTTTGCATAGAATAAAAGAATCTCAAACAGATCACAAGTCATTATGCATCATCCATTCTTCACCACATATGGAAATCAGTAACCCATCACGCTCTCTTCACATACCACTAAGAAGAATGTTCATTCCTGAGGTAGACATTTAATGCAATCAATCTTCACATGCACAAAAATGATGTGGCATATCGATCTCATCCTTATCTCTTAGCTAACTCATCACAGAATGTCACTGGTTGCATCACACAAGCTAGATTGCCAAACCGGAAACCCTAGAGTTGAGACTACCAACCCGTAGTCACACTTAGTGAAACCCTGACACTGATCCACTTCATCCCTTCATACCAGTTCTCCTACTTGTATATCAATAACAACTTCTTCCAATCTTCATACTGGTTCACCTACACTAATTGACATCAATGACAACATACATTATCATCATACTGGTTCATCATATGCCAACAATCTGCCCATTTGGAATTGATGGCAATACTTAGTGCAGCATTGCAACTATAAACAACATAGATGAGTGCCTCTAACATATATCTTCTCCCATATAATATATCTTCATCATCAGATATCTTCTCCCCCATACATCAGATATCTTTCCCCCCTTTGACAACAATGCCAAAGTGGAGGCACAAGCTTCCAAGCTCCACTATGTTGCTCCCCCTATGGAGTAGCATCCTTCAACACATCAATCTTGAAAGATTTGACACTGTAGTATCTGACTGATGTGGAGCACACAACTTTAGTTTACTTCAAGAAGGGGAAGAACCTATAATTCACCTCTCAAATAGGTAAATGTAGTTTTCGGTAAGGGCTTAGTGAATATGTCTGCTAGCTGCTCCTCACTGGAAACATGTTCTAATACAACCTCTTTGTTTTGAACCTTCTCTCTCAAGAAGTGATACTTGAGCTCAATGTGCTTAGTTCTAGCATTCAATACCAGATTCTTGGAAATATTTATTGCACTTGTGTTGTCACAAAATATACTCACTAGTTCAAATATAGGTACTTTGAAACCATCCAATACATGTTTCATCCATATTGCTTGAGTGCAGTTCATAAATGCTGCCACATACTCTGCTTCAGCTATAGACTGGGAAATACAACTCTACTTCTTACTCATCCATGAGACTAGTCTTCCACCAAGAAAGAACGCTCCACCGGTTGTGCTCTTTCCGTCGTCCACATTACCTGCCCAATCTGCATTGGTAAATATTTTGAGATTAAAATCACCACTGTATGGATACCATAGTCCATAATCAACTATCCCTTTCAGGTATCTAAGAATCCTCTTGACTGCTACCAAGTGGGATTCTCTTGAACTTTTCTAAAAATGGACCACAATGCCCACTGCATGAGCAATATGCGGTCTATTGTGTACCATATAGTGCATCTTACTGATCATTGACTGGTACTCCTTCTCATTCACCAACACTAAATCATCTTCCTTAGTCAATTTGTAGCTGATCACCATTAGTGTACCAACCGGTTTGCTCTCCTCCATGCCAAAGGTCTTCAATACCTCTTTGAAATACTTGGACTGGGTAATAAAGATACCCTCTTTCATCTGTTGAATCTGTAGACCAATGAAGAACTTTATCTCTCCAATCACAGACATCTCAAACTCTTTCTTCATTTCATCTGCAAATGCATGACTCATTTCATCATCTCCTCCAAAGATTATGTCATCTACAAACACTTCACAGATTAGAATCTGATCACCTTCAGATTTTAGGTAGATGTTGTTGTCCTCACTTGTTCTCTGAAGTACTATCTTCACAAGATGAGAGTGTAACCATTCATACCATGCCCTTGGTGCTTGTTTCAATCCATACAGAGCCTTGTGCAATCTACACACCATGTTACTATCTTCTGATAAGGCAAACCCATCTGGTTCCTCAATATACACATCCTCTTCTAGGATTCCATTCAAGAATGCAGACTTCACATCCATCTGATATAACTTAAATCCCTTGAATGCTACAAATGCAAGTAGCATTCAGACACCTTCCAGTCTAGCCACTAGGGAAAAGGTTTCTCCATAGTCTTCTCCTTCTTCCTCACAAGTCTTGCCTTGTTCCTTCAACTTATTCCTGAAGACCCATTTGGTACCTATGACATTCTTGTGTTCCGTTCTGGGTACCAAAGACCACATTGCATTCTTTTCTATCTGGTCTAGCTCCTCTTCCATTTCCTTAATCCACTCTTCATCTGTAAGTGCCTCTCTAGTGGTCTTAGGCTCAAATTCAGAAATCATGCAAGATTTTTCTTTCATCTTTCTTCTTGTGAGTATCCCTGCATCTTTATCTCCTATGATCTGCTTTGGATCATGATGTAGTTTCACATATCTAGGAATGACTCTAGCTGGTTCTACTTTCTTTTCCTCTTCTTCTTCTTCTTCACCTAGTGCAGCTTCTACCAGTATAGGAACACTAAGGTCTTTGCTTGTTTCTTTCTTAACCGGTTCCCAGAAGATTACACTCGGTTCATCTTCCACTTGCTCATTGTTGGTTTCCTTAGGTTTCTCAGGGGATTCATTAACCCTAACATTGATACTCTCAATAATTTTCTGAGTCCTATTTTTGTAGCACTTGAGAGTTTTGCTTTTAGTGGAATATCCAAGAAATATTCCTTCATCACATTTAGCATCAAGCTTGCTTAGATGCTCACTTCTTTTGATATAACACTTACTTCCAAATACTTTAAAATAACTCATAGTGGGAGTCTTCTCGGTCCAGTACACATAAGGGGTTTTATCATTACCTTTCTTGATGAGTACTTGGTTCATAGTATAGACTACAGTGCTCACCACTTCTCTCCAAAAAGTGTGAGTAGCCTTTCCTTGGATCAGCATTGTTCTAGCCACTTCAACTATAGTCCTGTTATTCCTTTCTGCTATGCCATTTTGTTGTTGTGTCCTTGGGGCTGACAGCTGCCTCTTGATATCGTTCTCTTCATAGTACTTGTTGAATTCATCAGAAGTGAATTCACCTCCTTGATCAGTTCTTAGGCATTTTATCTGTTGACCACTTTCCTTCTCTACCAATACTCTAAAGGCTTTGAACTTTCCAAATACCTCAAACTTGTCTTTCAAGAATGTGACCCACATCATTTTTGAGTAGTCATTAGTAAGAATCATGAAATACCTATCTCCCTGAATACTTCTAGTTTTCATCGGACCACATAGATTGGTGTGCACAAGATCAAGTAAGTTCTCTGCTAAAAAAGACTTACCTTTGAAAGTTGAGGAAGACATCTTCCCAAGTTGGCATTCTTTGCACAAATAATTCTCTGGTTTGTTCGGCAAAGGAAATCCTCTTACTTCCATGATCTTACTAGCTTTTACAATATTGTCAAAGTTTATATGACAAAGTCTTCTATGCCATATCCAACTATCATCAAACTTCGCCATCAGACACTGACTAATCTTGGCATCCAGCTGAAACAAGTTACCTCTAGTCTGCTTACCGGTGGCAATAAATTCACCACTCTTTCCAATTATACTGCAGACTCCACCTTTGAACTCCAGAATGAGTCCTTTGTCATTTAGCTAAGCAACACTCAAAAGGTTATTCTTAAGACCTTCTACCCAATAGACATCATCCACACTGCTCCTTCCATTCAGTGAGATGGATCCTTTACCTTTCACCAAGCATGGTGCATCGTTGCCAAACCAGACAACACCTCCATCATATTCTTCTAGAGTTAGAAACTTTCTCTGGTCACCATTCATGTGGTGAGAACACCCACTATCAATAATCTACTCATTAGAGTTGTCAATGCGAGAGACAAGGGCATTCTTGTCTGACACTTCTTCCTTTACAACTACAAACACTATGTCCTCATTCTCTTCATCCTCAGATTCTTCATCAGTAACACCTTCATCCACTACAACAAGACAATTTCTCCTACATCATCCTTTATACTTTCTAAACCTCTCTGGTTTATCCTTATTGTCATTGTTAGGATAGTTAACAGCTATATGTCGTATCTTATTGCAGGAAATACCTTTTAAAGGAAGCTTACCTCTGTATTTTCCGGTGCCTTTTGGAAGTCTCTTGGCAAGAAGAGCTTCAAACACCATCAGAATCTCTTCATCATCCATATCTCTGCATTGCCTGGATTCATAACTGGTACTTACTTCTTTTCCTTTATTGGTTGGTGCAGTAGATGCTCTAAAGGCTGACTCAGTCTTTTGAACACTACCATCATAACTATTCAACTCATATGAAGTCAAGTTTGCAATGATAGAATCTAAAGATACCTTGGTTTTATCGATAGACCTTAGCTCCTAAATAGCAGCAACTCTGATTGCATAGACTGGTAACAATAGTCTCAAAACTTTACTGACAATGATGGCATCATCAATTGTTCCACCAGTGCTATTGATATCTCCAACCACAGTCTTGATCCTTATGTCATATTATTGAATGGTCTCTCCTTCAACCATCCTCACGTCTTCAAATTTTCCTCTAAGGATCTCTTCCTTAGCTTGCTTGAAATGCTCATCACTACCATAAATGGTTTCTAAAGTGTCCCATACATCCTTAGGATTGTCCTTATCTTGTACATCAATGAACTCAATATCGGACAGGCTGCTAATAAGGGCTTCCATGACTTGCCCATTTTCTTGAATCTCTCTTTTCTGATCATCGGTTAGAGTTCCAGTGGGGATAACATAGACATTCTCAACATAGCTCCAGTGTTGAGCACCCAAACTCTTTATATAAATCTTTGTTCTTTCCTTCCATATTTTGAAGTTATCTCTATTGAACTTAGGACCTTCCCTCTTCATTATTAAAGCAAGATCTTTTGTCTCAAGCGGTTAAGCTTATATCACCGAGAACCTGGAGTAGCTCTGATACCAATTGATGAATAATGATGAAAAAGAAATACCCTAATCAGCACTGAGAGGGGGGGGGGTGAATCAGTACATACAAAAACTTCTCAATAACCTATCAAGTTAAAACAATGCTAACCGGTTGTCTTCATCATTGAACTTAACCATGGCAATACCGGTTAAACACAGTAAGACTTCAGATAACTAAACCAATAAAACTGAATACTTCAAATAACATTCAACACTTTATAACTACTTCACCAATATATTCATGCATGTGTTGTATCAGTAATACCATAACCATTATCTTTGCATGCCTATTCACCTAAACAAAGAGTTCTCAATCATCACATGAAAAATGCACAACTCATGACACACATATTTTTCACGTAGAAACCCAAATGGGAAAAACCGCGGTGGGGAAGAATACCCACAAGCTTGTTTTGAACTCTTTTGAAGCTCGCTCTATTAGGAGCCTAGTCTAGTTAAAGACTTTACAATAAGGTTCTGTTAGGAACCAATCCTGTTAAAGATCACCCGGTTAAGGGATGGCTATATACCCTATTAAAGGTTGAAACCCTGTTAAAGGTTACCTCGCTAGAGGATTTGAAGAACTCAATGATCTTGAGTCACCTAGTTAGAGGATTTGAAATAAGCCTATTAAAGCTACCTGGTAAAGGGATTTTCCTACTGTTGAAATGGTTAGAAGACAATAGGTAAAGCTTCGATCTGATAACAACACTACTTGCTAAGGCAGATCCTTTTCAACTCCTCTACTTTGCAATCACACTCTGTAGTTTTCCACTCACTGGTCTGGCAAGTATCTCATCAATTGGATACAAACACAACATTTGCCAACACAAACAATAACAAACATCATCGACCTTATAGACAACAATTAGGTCGGTAGCATAAACCCTAAACCCTAAACATTTTAGGTTTACAATAACAAACGGTCCAATCCTGACCGTTCAAACACTTTGCATAGAATAAAACAATCTCAAGCAGATCACAAGTCATTCTGCATCATCCATTCTTCACCTCATATGGAAATTAGTAACCCATCACACTCTCTTCACATACCGCTAAGAAGAATGTTCATTCCCAAGGTAGACATTTAATGCAATCGATCTTCACATGCAAGATCCTCAAGGATTTCCTTCACGTGCACAAAACTGACGTGGCACCTTAATCTCATCCTTATCTCTTAGCTAACTCATCACATAATTTCAATGGTTGCATCACACAAGATAGATTGCCAAACCAAAAACCCTAGAGCTGAGACTACCAACCGGTAGTCACACTTAGTGAAACCTTGACACCGGTCCACTTCATCCCTTCATACCGGTTCTCCTACTTGAATATCAATAACAACTTCTTCCAATCTTCATACCGGTTCACCTGCACTAATTGACATCAATGATAACATACATTATCATCATACCGGTTCATCATATGCCAACACATGATAGCTTTGATCTTTTCTGGATATACTTCAATTCCACGAGTTGATATAATGTACCCAAGAAGTTTTCCATAGGTTACTCCAAATGCACATTTCTTTGGGTTTAATCTTAATTGATATTCTTCAAGCCTATCAAAGATCTTGCCCAAGATGTTCAAATGTTTTTTCCTTGTATGAGATTTTGCAAGTATATCATCTACATAATCTTCCATAAATGTATGCACCATATCATGAAAAATTGTTGTCATGGCTCTTTGATAAGTTGCTCATGCATTCTTAAGACCAACTGGCATAACAGTCCAACGGTAAGTACCCCATGCACAGGTGAATGTTATATTTTCTTTATCTTTAGGGGCAATTCTTATTTGATTTTATCCTAAGAATCCATCCATTAATGAAAACATCTCATGTCCTGCTGATAAGTCCACAATTATATCAATGTTGGGTAGTGGGAAATCATCTTTGGGACATGCCTTGTTCAAATCTCTGAAATCAATGCAGACTCTTATGCTTTTATCAATATTTGGCACTAGCACAATGCTTGAAACCCATTTTGGATAGGCAACAAGTCTTATGAAACCCACATCCAATAGTTTCTTTAACTCAACTTTTATAAGGAGAGCGATGCGTGGATGCATCTTCCTTAGCTTTTGTTTAGCTCATTTTGCTTTTAGATCCACATTGATATGATGCATGATAAGATCAGGATCAAGTCCTGGCATGTCTGCATAGGACCAGGCAAAATGTATATGTCTTTGTTTGAATAATTATATTTATTCTTTCCTCTCTTCATCTGATAATGATGTAGCAGGATGAAGTATCCTGGGATCCTTTGGTGTGCCAATGTTTATTGCTTTTGTTGTCTCCATTAGAATAGCAAATCTCTCCTGAATATATGCAGGAAGGATGTCAAATTTTCCATCTTCTAACACCTCAAAGATTTTTTCACCGTCAGATACATCCTTTATTTTTCCTCTTGATTGATCTATTGTTGCCATGAAATGGTTTTCAGAACTAGGTCTTTTTCCTTGTTTTATTTCAATTTTGCGACTGGAATGTTTGGCATTCTCCTGACTGCAAGAAACGTTACTTGATTATGTGATGTAAGATATCTTAGGTGTTATGGGTTCGACACCATTAAGATACACAGGTAAGTCATGGTCATTGGGAAAGACATCCAATTCAGGGTTTTCTAGGTTATCCCAATCAATTAGTTTTGGATGAAGAAGGGGCAAGTCATAGTCATTGTCATTGTTAGGTGCTTCAAGGTTCATGACATAATAGTCATAATTTGGCGTAGAGCAGGTAATGTCATAGATAGAACGCTCTTGAGGATAATCTCTCCCAAGTGTTCTCCAATTATTTCTAACAAATTCAGTATTGGTATTTTGTGGTTCACAATCAAGTGACTCTTCATTTGATGTTTGTCCCTCAAACGACTAGATTATATTGACACATACATCTTTAATATTGCAAGTTTCTTCTTGATTAATTTCAATAGATTCATTTGTATTTTGAAGTTGACATACTTGTGTACATGACATAGAGGATTCTTTTGCTATCTTTTGTCTTCTCTGGAACTCAACTTCTTTTGGACTAATAGTCAATCCTAATTGACTATCTATTATTTATTCCATGGTTCTTCCATACCTTGGTATGTCTTGCTCATCATTTGATAGAAATCTGATATTTCCTGATACTTAATCAATAATTGTTTGTGTTTCTTGTGGTGTTACTTCTCTTTCTTTTTCATCCTCTTTCTTTTGTTGTCTTGTATATGCCTCTTTTCTCTGAATTATGAGTTCTTACTGTCTTCTTTCTAACTCTATCCTTTATTTTGTAAAAGACAAGTCAACATTTGTGATAGCTGCTTGCTCTTCATTCTTTTCTTCACTTGATACACTAGATGATAGATACAGACCCCATTCATAGTCATTTGAATCTGTCTCTAAACCATTTTCTAGGATTACACCACTATACCATACAAGAATATTGTATGGTGCAAATAGTTCTCTGATTTTGGCCATCTCTTCTTTCACTGCTTTTGGAATATCTTGCTCAGATTCAACACTTGCTCGTATTATTTTAACTTGTTTACAAGATTCTTCTTCTGTTTTGATTGCAAGTTCTTTCTGTTGTTTCTCATATACTTCTTGTTTTTTCTTATTGGCTACTATTTATGCTGCTTGGTGTAGCTTTTCTTGCTATGGTTCTTCTTTAGGGACTGCTTTCTTTCTCCACTTTGGTTGTTGATAATTATGTTGCTTTTGATTTGATTTTGGATATCCAAGTCCTGATTTATCTTCTTTAGATTGCGAGTGAGGACAAATAGGTTCTGAAATACCTTCTTGTCGCTTACCAATTGGTCATTTCCCTTCATATCCCATTTTTTGCATGATCTTATAACCATTGCCATATTTCTCTATGGGATATTGACTTCTGCAACTGTTGCTATAGTTTCATTTTCATCTTTGTACAACCAACCAAGAATATCCCTATCTTCAGTTTCTTTTACAAGTGTTCCAGCTCTAACAAATGCTCCATTAAACATTTCTACTGATTTTTCTGAGATCCATGGTTGAACATTTGTAGGCTTTCCATATGATTTAGGTGAAAGTGGTAAGCTTTGTAAGGAATATTTTCCCATATTTTCATCATTTAATTTGAGTTTTTTCTCAAAGGTTTCCCATAACTTTTCTTGAATTTGTTTGGTAGGATAGACAAATTATTTGTTATGCGGAACTCTTGTATCTTGTGTTGGCTTCAGATTATTGCAATATTGGTTTGAGTCTACAATTATAGTGACTTCTTATCCCTCATGATGAAAATTTACACATTGGTGATATGTAGAAGGAACTGCTTGCATGTTGTCAATCCATGGTCTTCCCAGAAGAATGTTATAGGATAGATTCAAATCTAAAACCTGGCATAATGCATTCCTTTCCACAGGTCCTATTTTGATTGGTAACACCACAGTTCCTTTAGAAGAACACTCTTCTTCATCATAAGCCTTAATGGTTACTTTCTTATTTGGATCTACTACATTTTCTGAATATCCCAAAGCCTTTATTAAACTTAATGCATATATATTTAAGCCAACTCCACCATCTATGAGTACGCATTTGACATGAGTTTTTTGAATGGTGACTTCAACATGTAAGGGAGAATTGTGAGGATGTTGCAAGGATGCGTCATAATTTTCAAAAAATGATAAGCAATGAGGGGCTATAAGGTGTCCCACCATGTTTTGGAACTAATCTACATCTAGGTCTTTTGAAACTATTGTTTCCGTTAGAGATTTTTCCAAAATTTCCTTATGCATAGGTGAAACTTTGAGAAGCTCTAAAATTGATATTTGAGCGGGTATTCTTTGCAATTGTTCCACTAAGTTATGTTGTCTTGAAGTGGATGTTGATTCATTTGTTATACCCATAAATGTAACCTTCACTTTGCTTCGTGTAATGACATTGATTGGTTCTGAAGGTGTGTTATCTTTAATGATTATGACATTTACCACATCATCATGCGTATAAGTGTAGTTCACTTTGCCTTTGCCTTTGTCATATTTTGATTTAGATTGTTCACCATTTTCATAATTTGGAAGCTGAGTTTTGAAGGCTAGATGTGATTCATTTGTCTTATAACTATCCAATGTAATAGTTCTATTATCAATTAAATGTTGGATAAGGTGCTTCAATCTTTGACAATCATTAGTTTGGTGTCCTTTATTTTGATGGTAGTTGGTCGTTCAACCAATTAGGTTTAACTTGTGGTTCATAACTTCTTGCTTCTGGTAAAATAATCAGTCTATTCACAAGAAGAGTTTTCAAAGCTGATTCCAAAGGTTCTCCAATGTTTGTGAATTTCCTCCAAGGATTGGAGAAGAAAGAATTGGATTTATTGTTTTCTTGATTGTTATTGTTTGGTATTTGACTTGATAGATTAAAGATTGGTTGCTATTTTGTAGCATTATTGTCGATATTTCCTCCATTGATAACATTCCTATTCTTTGACCAGAATTTGGGTTTGTCATTGTTATTGTTGTTGTTATTCTTGTTGTTGTTGTTGTAGGAATTATTGTTAAGCTTTAGCTCTCATTTCTTTACCATTGCATCTTCTATTTTTAGACCTTTTTCAATCATCTTGGTAAAAGGAGGAAATTGCATTTTTAGACGATAACTCATTTCACTGATAAGATTATCAATGAATATGTCTATTTTTTCTTGATCAGCTACATCTCTTGGATACCTATTAAACATTCGTTTCCATCGCTGTAAGAAGATCATGAAAGATTCACCATTCTTTTTCTTAACATTGCATAAATCCAACATTGTTATCTCATTTCTTACATTGTAGGAGTATTGTGAAATAAATCTATTCACAAGTTCTTCAAAAGATTTGATTCCATATGGTATTATTGAGAACCATTCCATCAATTGTCCATTTAAACTCCTAGGGAATAGATGCATCAGGTAAGTTTCATCATGTGCAAATTCCATACTCATAGTACAAAATTCCCTAATGTGATCTTGAGGATCAGATTTCCCATCGTAATTTTCATATTTAGGGATTCCACAATGTTGTGGGAATGGTATCATATTTAAACTTTTGTCAAAAGGATACAGGCATATATCTTCCAGTGAATACTTCTTGGAACTTGTTCCATTCTGCATATCTAATATTTGTTGTTGTAGAGTTTGCATTTTTTGAGTGATATTTAACAAAGGATTGTCCATACGGTTTCTCCTTGTCTCTTCATAAGTTCTTCTATCACTAGGCTCTCTTCTTGTGTCATCATGTTCTTTTCTTGTTTTATCTCCCCTTGTTTCTTCATGGCTTTCTTTGTTTATATCCTCGTTATTTGGATCATCAGTGTTTTGAGTGTTACTCATCTCTGCATCTTGTTTCAAGCCTTCTATGTTAAAATCTTGTGGCAATTTAGCTCCTGATTTTGCCAACATTAAAAAATATTTTTCTTTTTGCTTCGATAATAATTTTTCCATTAGTCTATCAAATTTGAAATTTTTCTCAATGTCTCTAATGGTGTTAATGATCGCTTCTTCATCAACAATCGTATACCCAAAAGTTTAGAACACTGAATTATCTTCTTCTTCTATTTATTTTTGTTGTTTTCTGAATTGTTCATATTGAGCTTTAGTCCAAACTGGCATGTGATTGCTTTGAAATTTTTTTGAACTTTTGACCTTCTAAAAACAAATCAATAGGTGATTATTGGTTTAGGAAGTTATGATTTGTTTATTATACCACTATTTTTGGTTCGTTGTGATAAACCATCTCTTTGTTGAAAAGCACATCCTTGCAAAATTTCTCCATCAAATTTTGTCCCGCAACCATGCAAATAGTGATGAAAACGGTGTAGGAATGTCCTATGTTTTAACAAGATCTTGTGATTGATGTACAAGAATCTTATCCTCTTCTAAGTAGCTTTATAGCTAGGCTTTCTTTTCTTAAGGCGATATTTAAAAGTCATATAAGCATATGATAGTTTACAAGTTTGCTTGATTCCAATGTGAGTGCAATTCTGATTTTTATATAACCTAGGTTCAAAATAGGAAAGATATATCCAAGATAATGAACAAAAGGTGGATTGATCAAGTTTCGTGATAGAGGATTTGATATATCCCGATGAGAAACTGATAATGATGTTGATTTTTGCACTTAAGATGTTTGAATCACTATCTTGTTGAATTTTTTATGCTTATGGAAACCTTTTTGGAAATAAGTTGTTGGATTGGTAACCCAGTTATCGAACTAGTTTGAAGATGTGTGATAGTTTAAAGGCAACTCCACACAAGAAGGGTTTTGATACTGACTTTGAAATTTTGGTTTGATATGCTTTGTCTTAGATGTGAGAAAACATTTGTGCTAAATTTTTGGTCAAAAGTGCTAACTTATGGGACAAATGCGCTACTTTGTTGCTTGAAAGCATTGCTCTGACTGTGTTTCAAGGATTTTTTCAATTTTTCCAACAAGTTGTTAAATTTTTTCTCATTTTTAGATGACGATTTTCTTTAAATTTTTACCATTCTGAGCATGTTATAGACATAGAAGACACAATGTTTGGAAAATAAAATGTACAAGAAAGCACAAAATCCTATGGCAGGCTGAGACAATAATTGTTGAATCTTACATGGGATTTCCCTTGAGGCTACACTATTTAGAGAGGATATTTAGATGCTTGACCCCATTGGCTCCACCCTCGGCACTCACTTCTCTAAGGCAGCCAAGCACCAGTTTCCATGAAAACTCCCCATGGAAAACTTTATATCTCTACTAAGAACCGTATGTGTGTGAGCTTCTTTAGAGATCCCACCTCCTACGTCAACAATTAGAAGGATTTTGGCAACTAGTACAAGTAGTTTTTAGTAAAGGATTTCAGTCATGTGGCCAAACATGCGACACTTTTAGCTCTGTAAATACAGAAGGTTCCTAGCCTATAGAGGTTACGCTCCATAGGGTTTATGGGGAAACATAGTATCGGTATGAACTTATCAGCACATGTTGTTTGTGACTTTCATCACAAACATGATTTATTTAGAGTCGATTGGAAGGACTCGGTATTATCCCGTTTCCACTTTGGGTCGTTCCCCTCTCACTGGCCCCCTCAAGGAAGCTCGGGAAGGTAGGCCCTCTAAATGTTACACATAAAAGAATGCAGGTTTGGTTTTTTTATCACCGTATGAGGGTGAGAGCATATTTACATACTACTTCATCAAGCATGAAAAACACAAGTTTATTTTAACCCTCTACAATCTATGTGCAACTACTTTAAATAATTCACTCAAAATACAAGTTGCATGTTATCAATTTATCCCCTTAGTTAAGCTAAATGAGCAGGATCTGATGTGTTACTTTCCAAAATAAAACTCCTAATTAACTATGTGAGGAAATGCATAAAATTTGCTTTAAAACAATCCTACACATAGATATGTTAGTAGTTTGAAATTTTCAGTTCTTGGACATTCAAACCTACAGAAAAAGTTTGTTAGTTGCAAATAAAAGCGCTATCCTAGAAAATGTGTTGTTTTCCACCTCAACAGCGCTGTCATAGAGGACAAAAGCGCTGCTCTGCAGACTAAAATGCGAGAATTCACAGAAAAAAGTGCTAACCAAAATGACAAATACGTTAATCTCAGAGACAAAAGCGCTAAACTAAGGATCAAATGCTTTAATTTTCCAACAAAAGTGCTAAGCTAAATGCCAAATGCGCTAAGCTGTAAGACAAAAGCGCTAATCTATTAAAAGAAAGCATTGTCAGAATTCACACAGGCATGAATCTGGATTACAAATGTGTTAAACTTATGTTTGCGAGAACTAGACAAGATATTGGAAAGATATATGCGAGGCTCCAGCCCCACGGTAGGCACCAAAATGTGTCGACTTGAATTTCATCATCAGAATACTACCTCCAACATATTAGTTTTACAAAATACAAAGGAAATGCTACAAGAAATTTAAACTCAACCAATGAAACTACATGAAATTGATATTAAAATAAAAACCATGTTATTACCTTCAAAATTTAAGTCTCATTGTGTCCTAACTCCACTGTTCTTGGTTGCAGATGATTTTCTCTCAGACAAGCACTGATAGCTTGCAAGATGGCATATGAAGAATGGACTGATAACTGATAGTTAACTGATACTATGATATGCAATGCAAATTATTTAAAGCTAAATGATTATGCTAAATTGCTAATTTTCTTCAAGATAAAAACTCACAGATGCATAAGTTTTACTCAAACTTTTAACTTGAAGACTAACACTTTCTCAACTCAAACTCCTACTTTTATAGACTTTTGAGAGGATAAGATGATGTGTCCTAGATCAACGACCATTATTAGATCTGTAAATTTGGATGGTTGTGAGCAAAGGTGAAGGTCGAGAGAAAGCGGGAAGGACAAGGCAAGTGTCACTCATCTCACCTTGACTAGGTTGCTGACTAAGGGAATCTAGGGATGGTTGGAGAAGATTTAGGCATGAGAGGACAAGTGGACTCAAGTCCTTCCTAGGATATAGGGATGTTGGAGAGAATATAGAAGAAGGTTAGGAAATATGTGTACGTACACAATATTTCATTTATTTTGGAAGTTGGAGATAAGTAGCTAATAAATGTTTTATTTATTTAGTTTTGTTGAATTAATTTAGCCACATGATGGATGAGTTGGCAAAGGAAAGATGAAGTGGAGATGGAAGAAGAGTTGGAAATGAATTAAATAATTTAAGAAATCATTTAATATTTGAGACTATAGGATAGAAGAATAACCATTAAATATTAGATATTTAATTCATTGATTAGAAGAAAAGGATAAATGAATTAATTAATAAAATATTTCAATTAATTAATTGATAGAAAGACATGAAAAGAATTAAATAAATTAATCTTTTCAAATTAACTATTTAATAGAAGAATAATTATTAAATAAATAAAAAATATTTATTTAATCGCTCATAGCCATTTTTATGTGTATACAGTGTCATCTCCCATAGTAGGTGAGAACTTATGCCATGGAAATAGTACTAAGGGGGCTTGTAGTAGTAGTCAAAGCAATAGTTCTCCTAAGAATGGGAATGAGAGTCAATCAATGTCAGATAGCAGGGTAGAATTGCAAAAATTATTGTTAGGAGTGGAGGAAATTAAAGCGGATGTGTAGGAGCAGTTGTAGTTATTGGATCAACAAGTTTTCTTAGGATAGAATGTAATTAAGTGCCTCGATCTAGATGAGATAGATGATATTGGATTAAGGACTGATTTCCCCTTTGAGTATTTCATGGTTTTGGAAGAGGTTGTAGGAGAGGGGGATCATGAGGGGGCTCATCCTATATGTGATGTTGATGGGGCTTTAGGAGGACGTAAGTTGGGGATGGGTAATATTTTAGAAGGCAAGACTAAACCAAATTGTGGTCTGTCCTCAAAAAGGAGAGGAAGGAAATCTTTAATCGATCTTAGAAACATTGACGAAGAATCATCAGGACAAGCCAAAATAACCTCGATTC
Organism: Cryptomeria japonica; assembly: GCF_030272615.1. Lineage (NCBI taxonomy): Eukaryota > Viridiplantae > Streptophyta > Pinopsida > Cupressales > Cupressaceae > Cryptomeria > Cryptomeria japonica. The sequence continues at coordinate 370,068,919 of NC_081406.1, read as the reverse complement.
TAAATCTAGGGAAGGGGAAGTTCCTTCCCACTCAGCCATGAAAATCATAATGTGGAATGTTAGGGGCAATAATTCCCCTAGATAACAAGCAACACATTTTAAAGTGTTGCATCCTAACCTCAAAAGAAGAATTAAATTTAGTTTAGGAGACCAAGATAAAACAAGCTGAGATTGAAAATTTCGGAAGAAGATTAGGCTATCTAAATGGGGAAGTGATCCCTGCAGAGGGAGCCTCTAGGGGTCTAGTTATCATTTGGGACCCAATGTGGATCTCAGTAGATATCTTATCAAATAATAAATTTTGGATGTGTTCCTTTGTTAAACATTTTAGCTATAATATGAACTTCACCCTCTTCAATATCTATGGTCCCATGCCTACACATGAGAAGATAATAGTATGGAACAAAATAGTTTAGTTGTTAAAATTGCACCCAGATTGGAATTCTGTTTTATGGGGGGACTTAAATGCTATAGAAGATCTATCAGAAAAATTGAGGGGTCTAAAGAGAGAACGCCAATCTTTGATAGATTTTAGGATCATGGCAGCAGCCCTAGGAAGGACCATTCAAAAATCTCAGGAGTTGGGCAACATCTCAGGGATTAAAATCACCAACAACCTTCATGTCATTACACATCAACAATTTGTTGATGACACCCTTCTGTTTGGGGATAGTATCCTGGTAGAAGCCAGGAACTTCAATCTCATTCTATATTGGTTCTCTAGAGCATCTGGGCATGTGTTTAACGAGGAGAAATCAAACCTTCTCTTTTTAGCACAGATGCTAGAACAGAGAGCCATTGCCAATGTGTTAGGCTTTCAGCTAGGATCTTTACCTTGCAAATATTTAGGCCTCCCGGTGGATAAGGGGCAAAGATATTCAAACCTTTGGGGACATATTTTATCTAAGCTCAATCAAAAACTCCAAAATTGGAAAGGTAAATGGTTGTCAGTGGCATGCAGAGTAATCATGTTACGATTTGTTCTATCTTCCCTCTCTCAATATCAAATGATGTATTTCCCTTTATCGGTGAGGGTTAACAAAAAGTTAGATCAAAAACTTATAACCTTTTTATGGCAGGTTTTGATAGACAAGAAGAAATTCTCTTTAATAGCATGGGATAATCTATGTCAACCTAAGGAGAAAGGGGGTTTAGGTCTTAGAAATCAGGTTTTCCAAAACAAGGCTTTAGGGGCCAAATTAGTTTAGAAAATGTATAAGGAACCACACAGAAAATGGGTGACAATTTTGTCAAGCAAATATCTAGATTCAAGGAACCCCACTAGCATTTTTAGAACTCGGAACCCGCCTAAAGGTTCGACAATTTGGACCTTCTTAGTCAGTTGTAGGGAGGTTTTCACCCAAGACCTTTCATGGAATATTGGGAAAGGTGATTAGGCATTATTTTGGGATGATTTGTACATAAGGTTTTGAATGATCAAACTTTGAAGGATACATTGGAAACAAAGGTTGGTAGATATTTGGTTGATTACATTGTTAGTAATCCTGAGGACCTTGCTCTAGGTTGGTAGTAGAAATCTTTAGTTGAATTGGGATTTCAAATAGGAGGATATATTTTAAACTTAAGGAAATATTAGACCAAAGAAAGTTCACCCTCAACAAAAATCTGATGCTCTCATTTGGACCAAGGTCCCGTCAGGAGAATACAAGGTCAAGGATGGGTACAATTTCATTTGCACCAGATTCTACCCCAACAAAATAGAGTTACCTATTTCCCTATGCTTGGAAAAATTATGACTCTCAAATGTGGGGCTTTTGTTGTGGGCAACAATGCAAAAGAGAACTCTGACCACAGATTGGTTTAAGCTAGGTTATGATGGTCCTTGTAGATGCCCTCTCTGCCTCAATGCAGAAGAAACAATTGATTGCCTATTACTCAATTGCAATTTCACTAACCTATGTTGGACGTGGTTGATCACCAAACTAAATTGGCATACAACTTTGCCTAACCTTTTGCTAGAACTCTTGGTAGGATGGCCTACACATCTTAGATCAAGTCTTTTTGGCTTGTTATGGATTATCTCCCCATCGATTCTCTTGTGGGAAATATGGAAGGAGAGGAATAGGATAATTTTCAAGGATCTGTCTATGCCATTTGAACAACTGTGGAATAAAATTAAGGCTTTTATTATTGGCAAGTGTAATACCCTAAAAAATGGTCACCTAAACCATTGGTCCCTAATGACGATAACATCACCAAGGTCCTAACCAAAGGCAATTAAATCAACCTTTAGCACCTAATTAATTAATTCTTCAATCATTAATGTTACATGGCAATAATTCACTCTATATTAATTAAATATTTATTTATTTAATTAATTATTCCAAGTAAATAATTTGGATCAATTAAAACTATTTATTTAATTAAATATCCTAGTATATTTAATTAATTAATAAATTTTTCATTTAATCATTAAAAAAATGGGGAATTAATTTACAAAAAGAGATTAATCATTAAAAAAAAGGAATTAAATTACAAAAAGAGATTAATCACATAAAGAGGAATCAATCTGCAAAAGAAAGAGTTAAATTGAAAACAAAAGAAAATAATTAAATTAAGAGAAGAAATCAAACTTAAGATATTTATTTTTCTAAAATTCAGATAACTTGAGAAATCAAAAAAATGAATTAAATTGAATTAATCATTTTCTCTAAAATTAAAACTCAAAGCTTTTCTTGAGGAAAGAGGTTTAGTTGCATTGAAATAGGCTTTTTCTAAATAAAAATCTTGAGCTAATATTATCTCATGTGTATGGAATCACCTATTTTTATCTCAAGTGCATGGAATCAACTAAATTTTATCTCCAATGCAGACTTAGACTAATAATCTGAATGCATTCAATCAAGTTATAATTGGAATCTATCTCAAAATCAACTTAATCTGATCTCTCATATATTTCAATTAACCTGAATTGTGCTTTTTCTCGGGGAATCTCAACCACTCATTGTTAATTGATCTTGACTGTTGGTCTCTCTTTTGACTCTCTATAAATTCAGCCTTCATCTCTCATTAAAAACACCCTAGATATTTATTGTTATTGTGCAGTTTTTGCTCTGGAGTCATTGAAGATATTGTGCTTTTAGATTATTGCATCTTATTCTAGCTTTTTTCATATTTAGTTTAATCATAATTGCTTGAATTCGTCTAGCTTAATATTCATCTACATTAATATTCATTCATCTACCTTAATCTTGCATCCATTTATCTTAATTCTTGTGCTCATATAGATTAAATCATTCATCTTGGTGTGGTATTGCCTAGACAAATCTGAGAGCAAGTCTATACTCTCATCTTATAGAAGGCAATAGGTCGATTTGTTATGGTTTTTATATTCATGATTATATTTGTCTAACCATGTATGCAATGACTTAATTGAAGTGTTGTGTCATATAACTTGCAAATACTTATTCCACTTTTCACACACACAGCAAGGTCTCATCATCCCTCCCTTTTTCGGTTTAGGAGGGAAAAAAGAAACAGATCTTAGGAAATTTTGCAGGTGGACTCCTTCGGCCAAAGGGTGGTTTAAACTCAAATTTGATGGGGCATCGAGAGACAACCTGGGAATTGCAGTGATAGACCGGGGGTGATTCATCTACAAGATGAGACGGTTGTAGCAAGATTCTCAAAACTTATAGGGATTTCCTCTAAGAATGAGGAAGAACATGAGCCCCTTACTGAAGGCCTCTTACTTTGTAAAGACTTGGGTTTTAAGAAGTTGGAAATAGAAGGGGACTCTGCATTAACAATCAATGCCTTAAGATCAAGCAAAACCTTGAACTGGAGATTGAACAAACTAGTATTGAGAGCCTTGAAGCTTTTAAAAAAATTTAAATACTCCATGATTAACCACATCTATAGGGAAGGTAATCTGATAGCAGACTCCTTAGCTAATCAAGGAGCTAATGGTATTTGGGAGGAAAGAGTAGATATTGGTTAATTTTCTCATTAGGCTTTGGGGGGGTTTTTTCTTTAGTGGTTTCAATTATAATGGATCCTTTGTGGTCAGCTATATTCATGTATACTACATTGCCAGGTTACTTCTACTCACACATTGTTTTATTTTCCATGTCTTCACAATTAGAGGTTTATATGTATATATATAAGCTCATATTCTTTAGCCTTCCCTTTCTTCTGTCTTTGGCTCACTGCTTTCCACTTTTCTATAAATATATATATTTGTGTGTGTGTATACATATATATACATATATATATTGGCATATATCTTTCCTTTATCCCCTAGATATTTTATTCATATATTTATGATTTTCGTGCATACTTTTAGCCTATGTTGTCCCTTTAATTATTATATTTGATCTCTTTAACAAGATAATAAATGATTTAGTATGATCTCTACCTCTGGTTAATCATATCTTATTACGACGGAGGCATATATCACTCCATCCCTTGTAGGTTATGAACAGTTCATCATTCCCCTGATACTTTGTATTAACTAGTATTGGGTAGGATGCTTTATTCCTTGCAGCTTAAATTTGTAGAGCTGGCAAGCCTTACGGTGGCGGAAGGTCACACAAGTGAATGGGCGGTGATTGTTTTCTCGACTGATTTATTGATGGATGACCTACATAGACTACTCTAGTAGCTTGAGAGAGATCTATTTGGGCTTGTTCAAGTCTTGCCAGAGCATTTAAATTGTGATATAACAGTATGGATACTCCTTTAAGGTTGTGAAGTTTAAAAAGGAAAATGGCTTTCTCAAGTGAAATTAAGGATGATAGGTTGAAAGGCATTCTTGTCTTCCCTCATGATCTGGTTATAAGGGTTGTTTGGTGTATATTGGGGGGGAATATACTAGTAATGAAGATAGAACTAGGGTTAATTTAGACATAGCAGCTATGTTTTTAGTTGTGGCTCTGCATTTTGAGTCTGACAAAGAAATGGTTAAAAAATTGTGTCTAAGTGTGTTTAAAAAGAATCTCTTGGGAGAATTCGATAAGTTTGTAATCAATGTGGAAAAGACCTAACTATTCTGAAGCTAGGACGCTATGATCATTTCATGTGGAAAAACAAACTAGTTCCACGATTCCCTACTTTAGAACTCGAGGACAAGAATGAATTTGAGGAAAGAAAAATACAACGCAATCTCAATTTCTTGATGTGGTTTTGTTGGAAATTGACACTCATTTGATTGGTTTCAATATATTGTCATTGATGGCAACATGTTCTAGCTTTCATTCCTTGGTTTGGTTGTTTATCAGTAGACACTTCACCGGCACCAGCACCGGCACCGACAAGTATCTTCACCGGTAGGAAGGATTCTTTGGGTACCGGTATTGGAGGCCAACATGACTTCATCAGGTTACTGGTATTGGAGGTCGACATAATTTGGTAGATCCAACAATCAGCAATTTATTTTAATATTCATGTAAATATGTAATGAGCCAACATGTATATTCATTTTGTAACTATCTATGTAAGCCGACATGAGGCATGAAGAATTGTAAGGGTATATAGGTCTGTTGATTAGATCATTTTGTGATATGTATGAAATGTGTTGAGATATGAGAGTGATATTTTGTAATGAGAGGAATTTTTTAATGCAAATATTATGTAAGAGGTTATTTCGGTAAGGGTTTAGGGTTTCAGAACCAGAATAGTCAGAGCTTGAACCGAAACTCTATTAGGCATAACAAAGGCATTATATGAGTTCAGTTTTATGTTTTCTTATTCAAAGTGACTATAGTCAGTGAGACTCCTTTGTGATGATCAGTGTGCTCTAGGTTGTAAGCTTTCCTGCAAGTGCATGCCCCCATATTTTGTAATATCTTTTCATATGGCCAATGGATTGATATTGTGGGTCACAAATCCCACCGTGGTTTTTCCTTTTTGAGGTTTTCCACGTATAATTCCCTATGTTATGGTATTAATTTGTGTGATTGGCTTATTGATTTCATTACTTTTTTCAACCACATTTACGTGACTACAGCTTGTTTTGGTACCTTGTCAGGCTATAGGCCTCAATCATTTTTGCGTGACTTCAAGGGGTAATTTCAAATGGATTTCCTAACTAAGAACTATAAGATAGAGGCTACCTGATTCACCTCCGAAAGGGGGAAAATATTTGTGCAAGAGAGATAGTAACTCTCCCAAGATACTTGTCATTTTGTGCCCCCATTAGCATTTGGAGTTGGCTAATACGGTATTGAGAATCCATTGCATGAGACTCTGCTCGTATTCTGATTAGTTATTGGGTATGTACCTGAGTCTGCAAGCAAAGGTTTTCTTGTCTAAGCCAACTTTTGTAGGGTTAGTGTGTTGTGCTTGAAGTCATTATACATCTTGTGTTTTTACTATGTTTTCATCCCTGAAACTGAAATTCTGAAATTGGAGAAAACAATCAACAACGTCAAAAACTTAGTGATGAAAACTTTGTCCTTGTCAAAATGTGGTCTCTGTCAGTGATCAAAACTCTGTCCTAGTAAAAAAATCATCTTAGTCAGTGATCAAAACTCTATCTATATCAGAAACTCATCTCTATCTAGTCCTCTATCATACGAATATACAGAATTATCATCTAGCTATATACCTGTTGTCGTATGAGTCTTAATTTGTCCTGTCAGTTTATTATCTGGTCCTATCAAAATTGTCGTCCTAGTCTTCAGAATTGTTGTTCTGGTCCTAGAGAATTCTCATCTAACCTTAAGTATACTGTCGTATGAATAATCATTATCCTCATCAGATTTTTATCTAGACAACACTAAACTGTCGTGTGAGTATAGGCAACAACTAGTACGAGAAATAGTTTTTGTCATCTAGGTCTTACTACTCTGTCATACGAATTTCTAATTTTGTCAATCTAGAAACTTGTCTGTTTACACACTTTTCCAGAATTGTCATACTTGCCTCATAATTCTATAGCGTGCATAAATATGGTCATCATAATTCTGAGCATAAACAATCTTGATAGTGTACCCCTGTCGTTGTGTTGCATGATTTTGTCGATCATCTTTCAGCTAGTTCAATCAAACTTATGAAACTAAGTTACTTAGATCAAGTCTTATACAGGATAGATCATTCCTAAAACCAGACTGAGTCTTAGTCACTTCTCTCCAATCACTACGTTAAACAAACAACTAGCTTCAATTTTCTCTTGACGTCTGCATCACTCCTAGCTCTTGGTCACATCAGTTATAAATGCCTGTTCAAACCAGAAGTTCTCGTAAGAAAGATGCCAAAGGTAAAGGACAGTCCTTTTCATTGTAGACTAATCCATTCTTTATAGAAGACCCCGTCTCTAACAAACCTTCGTCATCAAATATACCATTTTTTTATCAATCCTTATCTCCCACCATGTCTAGAGAAAGGCAAGAAAGAGAAGTTGCTAAACATGATACTTATGAAAAAATCAGCACCCATGCTAATGACAATGATTCCTCATCTAGTGAGTCTGAAGCCTCTGAACCTACAGAAGCTGTTATAAATAACTGTCAAAAGGATTAAGATTTCTGAAAAATGATGAACATTATCATGGCTAGAGAAAAAGAAGATTATTTTCTAGAGATAGCAAAACAAGGTGCTAAACTTCCAACTGATTATAACATTGAAACCTTTATCACTAAAGAGGAAGAGACCCTTAGCACTAGTAAACAAACAATTACAAGCGTTACAAACTGAAATAAAAAATTAGAGAAAAAAAAAAAAAGGATAAATCATCTACGCAATATTCTTTAGACACGGTCTGCCTGTTCCCATTTGACAAAAACCTTCATATGCCTCCATTTCCTTCAAGAGTGGAGATTCCTAAGTTTGACAAATATGACGACAATGCAGATCCTCAATACCATGTCAGATAATTTTATGCTTTATGTATGGAGTTCATGCATGAATAGACATATCTCATGTGCCTTTTCCCAAGGAGTTTAGGAGGAAAAGCTATGGAATGGTTTTCAAGCCTACCTATGGGAATTAAATCTTTTGAGGAATTAGTTGAATTGTTTCTCCAACAATACTCCTATAAAATTCGTCATCCAGTCACTATGATCAAGATTTGCAATACCAAATAGAAAATAGGAGAACCTTTTCTCACTTTTCTTCAACGTTGGAGAAAGATGCTCTCTAGATATTCACGACCTATTCTAGATTCTGAGAAGATGAACATTTTTGTCAATAACTTGATCCCTTAATTGAAATATAATATCCAAATGCAATTGTTCCCTTCATTCAAATAAATGGTAGATGGTGCCCTCAGAATGGAAGACGTGCTTATAAAGAAAGGAGATATATCACTTTGGAAAGAAACACAACAAGTTTCTATTTCCAAAGAAAAGAATAAATATTGGAAATATGACAAAGATAACAACAGAAATGTTAATGATGGAATGGTGGACACTGTTAAACCAAAATCAAAACCCTCAATATTTAATCTGGCTAGCGGCACACAAGCCATCAAAGCAGCTGAAACTATGATGGAAAACCCTCCGAAGAAATCAAAAGAGTGGTTTAAAGAGAAACCTTGGCTTTCAAAGCCTAAACACAATTTCACTCCTTTGGAGGAATCGTATGAATCAACTCTTAAAACTTTATTGGAAAATGATCTGATAACATTGCCTAACAACTCTAGACCATGTGATCCAAAAGTGAAACCCAAATGGTGGAGGGAAAACAAGTACTATGAATATCATCGAAACAAGGGTCATACAACAAACAACTGCATGAAACTCAGACACAAGATTCAAGACCTCATGAATGTTGGAAAAATTGTTGCTAGAAATCACATGACTAATGTTGATCATAAAGCCTTCAAAGATCCTTTACGTGCTTATGAACAATGTGATTCCTCAAAATCCAAGGGAGGTACCAAAGTCAATCACACCTACGCCAACAATGATAATGTGATCAACATGATTGAATCTTCCCAATTTGAGTATTGCGATATGATGATAGTAAAAGATAAACAAAATAAAATGCAAAATGCAAATATTGTAACCCGCGCTCAAAAGAAGGTTACTCTCAAAGGAGGTAGTTCCTCAACTCCTGATCAAACAACATCAAACCTATAGACTTCTTCAAACAAACAACCAGATATGATCATGGCTAAATCTAATCAGTTGGCTTCATCATCCTCTCCTGGTTATAGCATTGTCGAACAATTAAAGAGAAACACCACTCAAATCTCCATTTTTGAACTGCTTAAGATCTCTTATGCTCATAGAGAGATCTTGGACAAATCTTTTCTCACTACTAACATCCCTATAGATTTAGATGTAGATCGGTTTCAATCTATGGTGGGTCACTTGACTTCACCTCATTATCTCACCTTCTCTGAAGAAGATGAAAATTCACTAAATTACCCACATAACTAGCCATTACACATCGAAGCTATGATCCATAAACACCTATTCAAACGTGTTTTGATAGATGGAGGCGTTGGGTTGAACATTTATACCTACAGTTTACTAACATAGTTGGGATTTTTTGAACATGTCATTGATCCAATAGAGAAAATAGCAATCAAAGCTTATGGTGAAGAAGAGAGAACCTCTAAAGGTCTGGTACTATTACTGATTAGGGTAGGACCTGTGGAGAGATATGTTATTTTTCAGGCACTTGAGCTTCCTCTTTCCTATAACATCTTGCTAGGCAGGCCATGGATTCATGAAATGCAAGCAGTACCATCTACCTATCATTAGTGTTTGAAATTTCCTTATAACAGTGTTGAAGTCAGTATTCCTGTTGATACAAGTTACACCTATACTGCATTACAACAACGTACTGATACCTTTGTTCCTCATAATAGAGCAGCCTCTGTAGCTGAAAGTTTAGAAAATTTGATGAAAAACTTAGAAAAGAAATTGAAAATAACAGGTATTGGCATGGATGGATACAAGATAGAACCTATACTTTCACTAGTGTCTCTTCCTCCATCGCCAAGACAGTTTAGAAAACCATATGAGACTATGAAGCCACAAACTTCAACTCCAAATGTCATTTACGATGGTATTTTTATATAGTCCTCTTCTTCCCTTGCAAATGAAACGAAAGCGGAGGTTGTTCTCAAATGGCTTTTCAAAGAAGATGGTGAAAACAAAGAAGTGCAACACTGTGAGATTTCCCCTAAACAATATGGTCTAGGCTATAAGATGATTCAACGCATGGGATATTTAGGTACCTGTCCTCTGGCATCAAGAAGGTATTTTTGAACCTATTCAGCTACAAAATAAGTCTATAAATGATAAAGTTGCACTTGGATACCATTTAGAGGAGTCATCACATCAAAAACATGCTTCTCATCATCAGTTTAAGTGGAGGAAAAATATACTACCTTCAACATCATAGGAAGTAAATACTCAACAAACTCAAGAAGAGTATAAAAAAGAACAAGAAGAACTAGTAATCAAGAGAGAAGAAGCATCTTGTAATCAAGTTCCAATTGTATCAATAGTGACATTACAAGGAGTAGAAATCCCAGAAGATATGAGAGAAGAAATGGAAGGAATTAAAGAGTTGTTTGCACCACTGAACATTCTGGTCACATACACAAGTAGAATGCAAGTAGATGATTCAGAATCTAACTTGAATGAGTATGAATGAGGTCCAGAGCCTTTGTCAAATGCATCTACTGAAGAAACTCCTAAAAAACCTAGTGATAGCATAGATGAAGCACAAGAGATAGTTTGCTTCAAACTACAAAAGGAAATACAGGAAATCAAACTAAAAAGACAAGAAGACTATGAACAACAGTTGAAAGAAGAAAGAACACAAGAAAATTCTTCACCTACTATATCTCCCTCTAATGAGATAGAGAAAATAAGGTATGGGACTACAAGTGAAGAATTGGAGGCTATAGAAGCAGGGCCAGTCATTAGTCGAGAGGAAGATGAATGGAAAAGATGACAAAGACTAACAAAATCAACAACGTTATGTCAATAGGTATGTCAACTACAAGTGGTCATTGAACCAAATCATGAAGGAACTTGCAGCATCAAAGATGTAGATAATGATACTATACATACTTTCACTAAGCCACTTGAAGAAGAGTCGAAGGCTTCATCTTTTGACTTTGATCACTCTGAAATAAGACCTATTTATGACATTGCCTATTCGATACCAGACTATGACTACTTTGTCATGAATGTTGAAACTCTGTCTATTGAACCTATTACTATCAAACCATGATGTGTAGTCCAGTCTGAAGTAGAGGACGGTGCTAGTGGTATCTCTGTTGGATTATGTCCCTTAAATACTAATGTAAACTTCAATAATCGTGTTATAACCCTTCCTAGTCTCGAGACGCTTATGCAAGGTAGTCTTCTGGAAATCAACTTGTCGGTCCGAGGTTGTGATGATAATACCACAAATTCCCTAGAATCTATTAAATCTTTATCCCTGGTACATCCTAAGCTTATTGATTGTACTCTCCAAGATCAACCTTTGAATATACCTACCTTTTCCAACAACTATACATTAGCCTGTTATCTTAATGCAATTGAACAAATGGACTCTTCCACTAGTGAAAAAAGTGAGAACAAAACAACAGCAAATATCAAGTATCTTAGTCGCAAAAACAAAAAAAAGAGTTATGATGGTGGAAACCACACTCTGGTGGTGTCAGAAGCAAAAATAGTAAAAATAAAGGATGTACCTAATGGTGAAAACCTCTCTGAGGTGCTTAAAGGTGAGATAGTTGAAATTTTGCCTGATCACTTTCAAGAGTGATCATCAGTGCTAATTGAGCCTACACAACTAGTAAACATTGGTACAAAAGAAGCTCAACACACCATACATGTATCTCAATCCTTGTCCTCCGAAGAACTAAAAGAATTTGTTGATTTCTTCACAAAAAAGAAGACAAATTTTGCATGGGGATATGTTGATATGTCGAGTCTGGATCCTGACCTCATAATGTATCATCTCTCTATCACTTCCGGAGTTAAACCTGTTAAGAAAAAACTCCAAAAAATTCATCTGCATGTTGCATTACTTGTTAAAGTTGAGATAGAAAAACTACTAAAAGATGGATTCATCAGAGAAATTGATTATGTCGAATGGATATCTAATATTGTATATGTTTTTAAACCTAACAAATAAATACGTGTTTGCACAGATTTCAGAGATTTAAGCAAAGCTTGTCCAAAAGATAAGTTTCCACTACCCAACATAGACATGATCATGGACATGACTACTGGATATGAAAACTACTCTTTAATGGATGCTTTTTTCTGGAAACAATCAGATTAAAATCACACCTGAGGATCAAGAGAAAATAGCATTCACCTTTGCATGGGGAACCTTCTATTGGAATGTAATGCCCTTCAGCTTAAAGAACAGAGGTGCTACTTATCAAAGAGTTGTAACAACAATTTTTCATGACGTGATGCACAAAAACATGGAGGATTATGTTGATGATACTCTAGTTAAATATATGAAAAGATCAACACACCTATCAGAACTAGGTCCAATATTAGACAAGATGGAAAAATTCAAACTCAGATTAAATCCTAAGAAATGTGCATTTGGGGTTACATCTGGTAAGCTCCTAGGATATATTATTTCAGCGAAAGGAATTGAAATGGATCCAAAAAAAGTTAAAGCTATCATGGAAATGCCACCTCCAAAGAATGTCAGTCAAATGAGAAGTTTACAAGGGTGAATCCAATCAATAAGACACTTCATTTCTCAGCTAGCAGATAAGGCTCAACTATTCACAAAAGCATTATGGAAAGGAGTTATATACAACTAGGATAAATATTGTGAATAACATATAAAGAAAATCAAGGAATACATTTCTAATACACCTATATTGATACCACCAATTCAAGGCAAGCCCTTGATTCTCTACATATCAACTATTGATACATCACTGGGGGTACTTTTGGCACAACAGGATGAGAATACAAAGGAAAAAGTTATATATTATATCAGCAGGACCTTGGTGTCCTATGAGATGAACTATAGTATCATAGAAAAAGCTTATTTGGCATTAGTCTTTGCATCACATAAATTAAGACACTACATGCTAGCACATTCTATCAAACTGGTGGCTAAGATTGATCCACTCAAATATCTTCTCAGCAAAGCAACACTTACAAGGAGATTGGCTAAATGGGTCATGACTTACAGAATTTGACATTGAATATATAAACGTAAAGTTGTCAAAGGACAGGTCATTGCAGATCAACTTGTTGATGCTCTTCTTGAAGACAATCAACCTTTGCACATAGAATTTATGGATGAATCCATCATGCACCTTACTGAGTGATCCTAGAAAATGTTCTTTGATGGGTCTTTCACTAAACAAGGTTCTGGTACCAGAATACTTTTTATCACTCCTCAGAGATATTCAATCCCAAAGGCTTACAAGATTATCTTTCCTTGCACAAACAATATTGCAGAATATGAAGCTTTGGTAAATGGAATCAAGCTAGCTATTGAATGGAAATTTGTTGAGTTACACATCTATGGAGACTCTTAGCTAATTATCAACCAGATCAATTATATATATCAGACTCGGCATGAGAAACTGATGCCCTATAAAAGAATGGTTGTTCAGAGATTTGAACAAAGCATGTCCTAAACATGACTTCCCCTACCAAACATTGGCATAATAGTGGACCTAACAGCAGGACATGCCATGCTTTCTCTCATGGATGGCTTTTCAGGGTACAACCAGATAAAGATCGCACCTGAGGATCAACATAAGATGACTTTCACATGTCCATGGGGCACATACTACTAGAATGTCATGCCTTTTGGTCTAAAGAATGCAGGAGTGACCTATCAAAGAGAAATGACCACCATCTTTCATGACATGATGCATACCATAATGGAAGATTATGTTGATGACTTATTAGCAAAATCACTAACAAGAGAAGGTCATCTAGAAATATTAGAGAAAATCTTTGATAGACTGGAACAATATCATGTTCGACTCAACCCAAAGAAATGTGTCTTTGGAGTAACCTCAGGGAAACTTCTAGGATACATTGTCTCAAGCAAAGGTATTGAGGTTGATCCTGCAAAAAGTCAAAGCAATCATGGACATGCCACCTCCAAAGAACATCAGTCAGCTAAGGACATTACAAGGGCGACTACAATCCATCTGAAGAATCATTGCACAACTGGCAGATAAGTGTCACCCCTTTACACACCTCTTACACAAGAACATCTGCTTTCAATGGGATGCTAGATGTCAACAAGCATTCAAGATGCTTAAGGACTATCTCATGAATACACCATTGCTGATTCCACAGGATCCAAGTAGGCCTTTATTACTCTATATCTCAGCAAAAAATACATCATTGGGTATACTACTGGCACAACACAATGTAGAAGGGAAAGAGTGTGTTGTTTACTACATCTCTTGCACACTGGTTGGCTATGAACTCAATTACACACCTATTCAATGAGCTTGCCTAGTAGTAATCTTGGCAGCCACTAAATTGGGTGCCCCTTATATAGCCCAAACCCTAATTTATAAAATTTCTTCGATGGATGTAAAACTCGTACCCTAAGCTAAATTGACTGTCTCAATTCCATTTTCGAGATCGAAATCAAAATCTGACGTTAATTCTCTAGTCAAAATTTCACAATGTTGACCACTTAGCACTTTCATCCTCAAGTCACTTTTCGAATCATTTTACGCTCAATTCAACTCTGATCTCAAATGAATTCTTACATCAATCTTCATGCTCAAATAATTATCATCGCTATATCTATTTTATCTTTTCAAAATTACGTCAAATCATTGTACCCTTGCTATCCTTTGATTTCACTCCCAAGGGGCCATACTCATAGCATCTTTTCAGTGATTATCATCATCAAAAGTTGAGAAATTTTTCAAATCCTCATCTAAAATCGAGAAAAAATATTTTCAAACAAAGAAAATCAACTAAACTTCGTTACTAGGGGAATCTTAACTAAATCACGTTATATCAAGTTGAAATTATTCGATGTCAAATAAATAAATCTCTAGGGGCATATCAATTTTTGTCCTTATCTGAATCGATCTTCAAATTGGTGTTCAGTTTCATCACATCAAATCAAGCTGGACATTCTCTCTTGCTAATCAGTTCTTGTTCAATCAAGTTCGGAATTGGTTCTTTTGCTTTACTCAGTCGATTCTTGTTCAATCAAGTTCGGAATCAATTTTATCTCTCACTTAGTCGATTCTTGTTCGATCAAGTTCAAAATCAGTTTTGTTTCTTCGCTCAATCTAGTTCAATCAAGTTCTAGATCGATGCTCATTACTTGATCCATCAAATTCAAGAATGGTATCTCACTCTGCATCGGTCACAGTTCAATCTAGTTAAGGATCAGTATCGCTTTAATCAAATTTGTTCAGTTTCATTGCTTCAAATCAAGTTGAACATATCGCTCTTCATTGGTTTGTGATCCATCAAGTTCAAAATTGATTTCTATTTGACATCAACTATTCTTTGAACCAACGTGTTGCTCACACATTAATTCAAAGAGGGGAAAATGTAATACCCTAAAAATGGTCACCTAAACCATGGGCCCCTAATCTCGACAACATCACCAAGGTCCTAACCAAAGGCAATTAAATCAAGCTTGAGCACCTAATTAATTAATTCTTCAATCATTAATGTTACATGTCAATAAATCACTCTATACTAAAATATTTATTTAATTAATTAATCATTCCAAGTAAATCATTTTGATCAATTAAACCTATTTATTTAATTAAATATCCTAGAATATTTAATTAATTAATAAATTTGCCATTTAATCATAAAAAAATGTGAATTAATTTACAAAAAGAGATTAATAAAAAAAAAAAGAATTAAATCACAAAAAGAGATTAATCAAAAAAAGAGGAATTAATCTGCAAAAGAAAGAGTTAAATTGAAAACAAAAGAAAATAATTAAATTGAGAGAAGAAATCAAACTTAAGATATTTATTTTTCTAAAATTGAGATAACTTGAGAAATCAGAAAAAACAATTAAATTGAATTAATAATTTTCTCTAAAACTAAAACTCAAAGCTTTTCTTGAGGAAAGAGGTTCAGTTGCATTGAAATCGGCTTTTTCTAAATAAAAATCTTGAGCTAATTTTATCTCATGTGCATGGAATAACCTATTTTTATCTCAAGTGCATGGAATCAACTAAATTTTATCTCCAATGCAGACTTAGACTTATCATCTGAATGCATTCAATCAAACTATAATTGGAATCTATCTCAAGATTAACTTAATTTGATCTCTCAATTATTTCAATTAACTTGAATTGTGCTTTTTCCCGGGGAATCTCAACTGCTCATTGTTAATTGATCTTGACCGTTGGTCTCTCTTTTGATTCTCTATAAATTCATCCTTCATCTCTCAGTCAAAACACCCTAGAGATTTATTGTTATTGTGCAGTTTTTGCTTTGGAGTCATTGAAGATATTGTGCTTTGAGATTATTGCATCTTAGTTTATATTTTTGCATATTTAGTTTAATCATGATTGCTTGAATTCATCTAGCTTTGTGAGATTTTGCCAAGATCAAGAGCTCAATGAAAAGTACAAAATAGAGAGATAAAATATAGGACAAGAATAAACTGTATTCTCATCAATAGATAAATGATCAATAGATCAATAGTTGTTCATACAATGAATATGAGCTTGCATATATAGGCAAGGCTATATGGATATGTGAGCACACAAACATGACATGTGGCTCAATAAGAAACAAGGGTAGGTAGGAAATAGTTGTGGTAGGTAGGAGAAACAATATAATATTCCACATAAGGTGGATCACCCACCGAAGGTGGAATTATCACTCCACAATAAGTGGATATGATAGAGTAATAACAAGATCACACCATAAAAGGTGGAAATCTCCTACAACACACTATCCCAATGTGGCACAAACACCCCCCTTTAAGTGAAACTTAGGGGAATGCACTTAAGTCTACAATGCAACTAAGAAATACAAGATGGGTCCCGGCTACATGGCCATGTTAGGTACCCATGTACAAATACAAATGCAAACCAATGCAATGGAATCTCTCATAAAGCAGCGAAAGAGAGAAAAAAACAATGGGAATAAACCCTCCCCCAAAAGAGAGATGAAAACTATACAATAGAACTCTCATAGAAGTATGTGAGGAACAAAACCCCATGTGAGGAAAAAGTCCCCCCCATATGAGACAAGAAGAGAAGCCAAGTATCCCCGCCCTCAATGTAGAATCAGCACCAATGGTAGAAGCTTGAGAATGAATGAAGAAATTGCTCCATGAACGTTGAACAACATTCCTCCCCTTGGGAAGAAACAAAACCAAAGGTGTATCCATGAAGCCTCCCCAATCATGAAGGGAAGATGTATGAAAAAACTCATGATGAATGAATTCTGAAAACTACTCAAGTTTTCCCATGTCGATGTTGAAAGATACCCCCTCCAAAGGTGGTGAATTAATCCACACTACTAAAAAAGGCACTCCAAGATCTAGTGGTGATGAATTTAGAACAAGTCCCAAAGACTCACATGTCTCCTCAAAGGATAAAGAGACCTCCTCCAACTAATGTACATAAGAATCCACAATCATGTCAACCTCGAAAGAATGATCATGTAGAGAATGAACAAGAGGGTTAGAGTGTGCCCTTGCAACAATCAAAGAAGGATCATCTTCATCAAAGAGAAGATGGATATCATCAATGATGTCTCCCAAATCTGCAATGTAGGACTCCACAAACAAACCTGCAATGTCTGTCAAGTGATCATCCCATGAAATGAAAGCTGGGAGACAAGATATATCTTGTTGCACTGAGTCACAAGAAGGAAAAATTATTGCACTATTTGCATCATCGGGTGCAATAGGTGATGTGATATCAATAGGACTAGGATATGAAACACAAGGCTCAAGAACGGGGTCACATGTGAGAATCCCCAAGTTCAAGTACCCAAAGTTCTCCTTGAAATTTGAATCATCACAAGAAGTTTGATCATCATGTGTAGGATTATCATATGTGAAATCATCCTCATCAACAAAATCTGAAAAGGAGTATAACCAAGATGCATGATCAACCACCCCAGTCACAATGATAGCTCTAGTCTCCAAGTCTCTAATGAAAACTGACTCAAGTGTGAACTCCATAATTCTTTTAGTGAACACATCATTGAAGGAGTTATCCCCAATGGCCATAGTTCCTTTCCCAATCACATCCATGTATGTATGATTTCCCATCAAAATCTGTAGCATGGTGCAAGTCTCAAATGAAGATAACATAGACTACGAAAATGCCATATGACGAGAAGCCCCTGAATCTAGAAGCCATCTCCCTGAATCATGACTTGTAGTAGCACAAAGAGATTTTCCTTTTCTTGTCCCAAAAGACTGAGTCTTCCCACTTGTAGAAGCCATGAGTGCTTTCCCTTTCCCTTTTGAATGTGTGGAAGTGGAATTTTATGAATCCTCCTTCTTGTAGGCATTAGGGAAATCAATGTTTTTCTTTTTGAGGATGTGTGTGAGCTCATCAATATTCTTAGAATGGCAACGATGCTCCTCATGACCAAAATTTTTGCAATAGGGACAATTAGGTCTCTCCCTCTTTGGTGAATTGTCCCTCTTGGAAGACGATGAATATACTTGCTGTGGAGAAGGTGGTGCTTTGTCCTTAGGCTTTGATTTCCATTTCTTCTTGTTTGAGTTGTCCTTTCCTTGATTTTCCACTAATGCTTGAGACTTAGAAGTCTTAAGAATGCCCATGCTTATCAACTTAGTTTGTTCCATTATCAATATTTTAACGAAAGCATCACATTTAGGCATTGTGTAGCTTGAACCCATTGTCATCCTATGGGTTTGGAAACTAGAAACAAATGTTGCATATTCTAATGGAAGCTTTCCCATCAAATTGAAGATCAATTGAGTATCCTTCTTATCAATGCCACAACCCTTGAGTTGTTCCCTCAACTCTTTTTCCTTAGTGACATAATCTTGTATAGTATCAAAGTTCTTGGGATCTAACATGGTGATATCACTATCAATTTTATATCCTCTAATCTCATCAACTTGACCATACAAGTCTTGAAACTTTTGCCAAGAATTCTTGATTAAAGTACATTTCTCAATATGAAAAATGAGATCCTTTGATACATACTTTCTTAAGGTACCAATTTCCATGATATTTTTAGTGAGCCAATCCAAGTGAGCAACAGGATCAACCTTAGGATCAGCGAGAGCAACAATAGTTCCATCAATGTAATCAATTAGTCCTTTTTCCATAAGTTTACTCCATGCATCAATTTCCAAGTAGCATAATTTTGAGGAGTTAAGAGAGGAAACTTAGGAGAACCCATAGTAGAAAAAAGGAATGAACACAAGAGCACAAGAGACACCCCCCCCTAAATTCACTCAATCAAAGTACCCTCCCCCCCCCCCAAAAAAAAATGATGATTTTGGCACTTTAAATGTAGTGCGTGTACAATAGAACACTTGCAAACAATGGCAAGCTGGAATTCTAATTTTGTTTTGCAAATTTCCCAATAGGCTAAGAACTACAATGTAAAAGACCAGCAAGATAGATCTATGCAGTACAAGTGCCAAATTGGCCAAAAAAGACCATATGTTGAAAGTACAATTTCTACCCAAAATCACTAAAAATAGATAGCATATTATGAAAGTAGAGGAAAAATTATGCACTTTAAAAAAAAGGGTAGCTGAAAAGGAGTTCGTATGAGCCCAAACAGAGTCCTGGAAGTTGCAGAAACGACGATTGGATAGGTACAGTCACCAAAAACTGAGATTTCTGAAAAATATGTCCATAAAAATTAGAAAATAACATGACCATGAGACATTACACAAAAACTTAGCCCATTTCAAAATAAATTGCATCAAAAAAGGAGCAAAAATGAGCAAGATGTGGCCTTCCAAAGTTGAATTACAAAATCGAAAAGTTCAACAAGACGGGGCTGATAAATTTTCAAAAAAATGATGATGTTAGAAAAAAATGAGGTTAAATTTGACGGTCATATGGCCATCGCCAGAATTTCGCCTCCTTGCCTATGTGGCTTCCATACTGTATGGACTTAACATTTGTCACAACCAGATTGGTCGAAAAAGATGACATGTTTGTTGAAGGTGCAAAATCCGTACACCGCGTATCTGCTGACTGGACTTTCGTACAATGACCTAGCGTGATGACATGGCATGTATGATTGATGATGTGGTCTGCTGAATGTACTCTCCATACAGGTAACTGGACAGTCCATGTGGCAAATGAGTTATCAATACTGTCAGACTAGACAGGCCACATGGGGGGGTGGCGCTTCGGACGGGATGGTACAGTGACATGGCTGGAAAGAAGGGCGTCGTCGACGGCACAGCAGTCGGCCGGCTAGGAGTAGTAATAGACGGGAGGAAACAGGTGTTGGTGGTCGGTGATGAGAGATTGGTTTGGTAGATGACGGGAGATTGGTTTGATAGAGCAATGCATGAGTCTGGTGAAGCAACGCGTGAGAAACACGTCGGCGGCAGGGAGAACATGGCAATGTCGGGCGACGAGATGTCAGAGGTGCAGGGGTCAATCGGAGAGGACTTCGATAGGATGACTTCGGCGGTCGGTGGTAATGAACACCACTGGGAGGTGCAGGCAGTCTGTAGGTGCGATAGAGTCCAAAGTACTATGCAGCTTGCAAAATCTGCAGGATTGTACGGTATGAGGGTCGGGGTAATATTCCCCCCCCTCCAAAAAAACAATAATTTTTTGAATTTTCGATTTTTTACATGATTTTTTATTTTCAATAAACTTTTACAATTAAAAATTTCTCCAGAATGATTTTTTTTTTCACAGAAAATAGAATTTTTTTTTTTTTTTTAAATTTAAAAAATCTGTATCGTACCGCCCAAATTGGGCAAAAAATTTCTTCAAAGCCCAAAATTTGACTTTCACCAAATATAAGTGAATTTATAGTCAAAATTCATGGAAACGACCACCTAGATGTGATGGTGAGGTCGGATCTGGTCTAGGACGCTTGCAAAAGATGCTACTACTCAGATCTGCCTCTTGATGCTGCAATAATATCTCTCAAAGATGAATCAATGACACTATAATGGCTCTGATACCATGTGAGACTTGGCCAAGATCAAGAGCTCAATGAAAAGTACAAAATAGAGAGACAAAATATAGGACAAGAATAAATTGTATTCTCATCAATAGATAAATGATCAATAGATCAATAGTTATTCATACAATGAATATGATCTTGCATATATAGGCAAGGCTATATGGATATGTCAGCACACAAACATGACATGTGGCTCAATAAGAAACAAGGGAAGGTAGGAAATAGGTGTGGTAGGTAGGAGAAACAATATAATATTCCACATGAGGTGGATCACCCATCGAAGGTGGAATTATCACTCCATAATAAGTGGATATGATAGAGTAATAACAAGATCACACCATAAAAGATGGAAATCTCCTACAACACACTATCCCAATGTGGCACAAACACTCAAGTGTCTCATACCCAAACTACTATGAAATGCATTATGCTAAGTGATGCTCTGCAAAAAGGATTAGAAAATATGTTTGATGGCAACACACACAAGAGCACAAGAAACAAACGTTAGTATTAGCAACAAAATATTATCCTAAATAGGCATATCAAGAGAGATATTAAGCATAAAATAGAAAGCATACAAACATAGAATAGATAAACTATACTCCTCCAAATGTTAATCAAGATGCTCATAGTTTCTCCTCCCTTGTTCCTCTCCTCTCCAAGTTGCACATGAGTGTAGCTCTCAACTTTTAGCACTAGCCATGGATGCCATATGGAGATTCAAGATGGTTGAATATGATAAGAAAATGCTATGCAAGTGTAGATAGTGATGCTATGAAAAAGCTTTATGCTAATAACAGTATAACAATAATACTCTAACGCTTTCTTCTTTGTTTGAGGAGAAGGGTTCTATTTATAGAAGAAATGAGGAAATGAAGGGTTAAGATTGAGCAATCTTAACAAGGGTTAGGATTGAAAGATATTCAATCCATGTGAGACTTTCAACCCAATTCCATGTTGACAAGTGTCACCATGAGGATGATTGAGAGGAGAGATAAGGAGCATTGAATGCTTGAGGGGACATTATGGTTACCCTAGGGGGTTTGGTTAGGCTTAGGTTAATGGATATTCCTTTTATCCAAGGGATAAATGAATGTGCAAGGGTTAAATGGTTACCTTAGTCAAAGAAATAAATGCTTTGAAGAGACCCACGAGTCAAAAGGATGGTTAAGTTAGAGGAAAGTCTCTAACCAAAGGTAAAAGGTGAGTTAACCATAAATGGTTATGTAAGAACCTTCAATGGTTTGGAAGACTTTGGAGGTTTTTGAGAAGTGACTTCCTTTTATTTAGGAATGTGACAATGATTAGGATAGGATTAGGCTAATTAGAAGGAGTTAGAAGAATCTAGAAGGGATTTAGGCATGCAAGTGGATTTTGTAGGAGAATGCAAGTGGGAGGAATTTTGGGATTTAATTAAATGGTGTAATTTGCATTTGGATAGATATTTAAATAAATATTAATTTATTTAAATGTGAATGTGAATTTTGGATTTTATTTAAATAAATCTTAGTTTATTTACATGAAAAAAAGGAAGATAAAGCATTAAATGCTTGAAGACTTTGAGGGAAATCATTAAAGGCTTAAGACGACTCTAGAAGGAAGCCATTAAGTTTGAATACTTTAAGGGAAACCACTAAAGGCTTAAGAAGACTCTAGAAGGAAGCCATTGAGTTTGAAGACTTTAAGGGAAACCACTAAAGGCTTAAGAAGACTCTAGAAGGAAGCCATTGAGTTTGAAGACTTTAAGGGAAACCATTAAAAGTTTCAAGTGGGTGAGGATAAATAGGATTTTAAATAAATAATTTATTTATTTAAAATAGTTGTGCAACTTGCATTTGTAGGAAAATGCAAGTGGGTGGAAAATAAAGGTGATTTAAATAAATAATTTATTTAAATGTGAGAGAAGATTTAATTAAACAAATATGATTTATTTATTTAACTAATGGTATGAGTTTGGTTAAGTGAATTAAATCAAATAAATTAAATAATTTATTTAATTAATAGGAGAAGAGGGTTAAGATGAATTAATTAAATATTGATTTAATTAATTATTGATTGATTGTAAAATAATCAAATAAATAGTAAATATTCATTTAGTTAAGTGGACAGAATTATGTGACTACATTTGCCCCTCTTTGAGACGGTGCGTCTTTATCGCGTCGTTTAAAAGAAAGAAAAATAGGTGTGAAGAAATATGCCCCATAAATGTTAATTTAGTGGGTGGTATGCCCCTTCGAGAGATGGGCCAATTTTTTTTTGAAGAATCGGGTGATCTCTCGAAAAAGAACGAGAAGTGGAGGGGAGGTAGAATAAAAGAAATTAGCAATAACGGTGAAAGAATGGAAGAAAACAGAGTGAATACGGAGAAATGGCAAGCCAGTGAGTACCCATAGGTTATGTAGGAGATACAGTGCAAATGTGGTGTTGTGTTTTTGATTGATACTATATAATTGATCAAAATGATTGGACAATCTGGTGCAATTGGTTAAATTGCCCCGGTCGAGTCAAAGCATGACAATTGATGTCAGTTGTTCGCTTGGATAGGATAAAGTCTAAGTAAGTGAATCAAAGTGACCTGATGGTGACTTAGACAATTAATGTAATTGCCCAATGAATTCAAGGTATTTGAAGCAAAATACTCATTGAGACTTAGACAATTGATGTAATTGTCTGTTATCATTGTGTTTGCTTGGTTGATCAATTGATAGTGTGTGCATGTGATGGATGGTTGTGGTGAATCATAGTAGCCTCGTTGAGACTAGGTCATTATGATAAATGCTTGTTGTAGTCTAGATTTGCCATAATCGATTACCTGTTGAGACTCGAAGATACTTTATCAGAGTATCTGTTGATAGTCTAGGTGTGTGTGAGTCGATGTGCCTATGTAGACAGAGTAATTGGCTTGATTGGGTTGATGG
Source organism: Cryptomeria japonica (assembly GCF_030272615.1). Lineage (NCBI taxonomy): Eukaryota > Viridiplantae > Streptophyta > Pinopsida > Cupressales > Cupressaceae > Cryptomeria > Cryptomeria japonica. Next base: position 370,044,957 of record NC_081406.1, on the reverse strand, counting down.
GAGATGATGTAGGGTATGTGATGCTGATTACCAACATGGGGAGGGTGAGGGGGTGTTTGATGTTAGATAGAAGAAATCGAGGACCTATGATGCATTCCTATGGAAGAAGAGGAAAATAGAGTATCCATTATCATTACTATGTATGAATGATATGCAACTATTTATGAATGTATAGATGGGTGGAATGCAACAGAATGCAATATATACAGATGAGATGGAATGATGATCCATAGTGCTTTATTTTCATCATTGAGCTTTAAAATGTTGTAAGAAAATACAAGCAACTTGACATAATGGTTCAAGATGACCTGAGTATTCCTTTCATGGATTTTGATATAGTAAGTTAATACAAGCAACTTGATATAATGGATCAAGTTGACCTGAGTATTGCTTGCACTAGAACAGACAAGGATTATCTCCTTTCATGCATGACTTGGAACATCCTCCTTGATCTTTTGCCGATCATATCCTAAGACAAGTTCATACCGTAGTAAGAGATAAAATGATTATCGAGCTTGGATGAGGTAGTAGGAACCAAAGATGGAGTATTGTACCCGTAGGCAAACAACATATATAAAGAATAAAGAATATGGACCCTCGATAATGGTTCATGCTCATATGGTTGAGGTATACGTTATAATTAGCAATCTATAGTGATATATGACTGTATTTTGCCTATGATCACGTAGCTTAGTGAACTTCCCACGTAGACACCATTAGTACATGCCCCAGTACTTCATCGAAATAATTCGCAAAAGATACACAAACAATGCTGTAGGAACTTGATATATATAAATGAATGAATAACCTACAAATCAACCAAGTACTTGATAGCTTAAACAAAAATTTCTTGTCAAAGAAAATGTCATCTTGTCTTTGTTTTGGTAAGGAAGGATGCATCCTTGTTTAGACAGTTTGTGTGTTTGATGTTGATTGTTTGGTTGATTGGATAACTGGTCATCATTTGATTATTTCACCATGTTTGTGTGGTATCTGCTTTGAAAAATTCGTATATACAAACCATTACCATGTTTTTGTTTGTTTGATGTTTTCTAAGGTTTTTGGAATTTGTGAGATAGTTTTTCAATTATTTTGGTATTTTGATGATTGTTTTGAATGTTTTTGTTATTTTGTGAGATAATTTTCCAATGTTTTTGGTATTTAGAGAGACAGTTTTGAATGTTTTTGGATTTTGTGAGATAGTTTTGAATGTTTTTAGATTTTGTGAAATAGTTTTGAACGAAGAATCAATGAATCACAAGTAATGCAAAATCCACTTCTATCAAATAGGTTAAGGGTATTGCCCCCAGTTTTAGGCATGCCTCTAAAAAAGCGGGATGCAAGACGCATGAAGTACTATCCTTAATTGTAGATCAATAATGAGCCATGGTTTGGACGGATGGATGAGTGAATGTAGTGAATGTGACCGCAACAAGTCTAAAAGACAATGGAGCCATAGCCTTTATGAGTGGCACCTGTTTGCCAGGTTTTCACCATCGCACTTACCCAAGGTGCCAGCGGAGTGGTTTGTTCACCGTTTGGATGCATGATTTTTCTCTTTACTATTTTGATTTTTTTGTTTTTTTGTATTTTCTTCAGGACATTTATCTGAATGTTTTTTGATGTTTTTGCGAGTATGTATGGGAGCCTGATGCTCTGTGCAACCTATGTATCAAACCATTTGAGGTGCATGTTGTTGATTGGATCTCCTAGCGATTCTCCTTCGGAAGTAGCCATCTCATATGCCCCAGACCCAAATATAACAGTGATAACATATGGGCCCAGCCAGTTTGATTCAAACTTCCTTTGATGTTCTCAGTTTGGTTGGTTACAAGGATTCTCTCGAAGAACAAGATCACCTACCTCGAATGTACAAGGTCTAACTCGATGATTATAGCTTCTGCTCATATGCTACTGATAGGCCTTGAGGTGATTGTATGCAGCTTGTCATTTCTCATCAAGTAGCTCTAAGTCTTGGAGACAGGATACTCTGTATGCTTCATCATCGATGAGATTGTGCAAGGAAACTCGTAGAGATGGTATCTCAACTTTGATAGGTAAGATAGCTTTTGCTCCATAGACCAGTGAGTAGGGAGTTGCACCTGTAGGGGTTCGAATGCTGGTGCAGTATGCCCATAGTGCTTGATTCAATTGAACATGCCAATCACGACCGACATCATTGACTATCTTCTTGAGGATTCTTAATATCTTCTTGTTTGACACTTCGGCCTGACCATTGCCTTGTGGGTAATAGGGAGTGGAAAAGTGGTGTTGGATGTGAAACTTCTCACAGAGCTCACGAACATCCTGAATCTTGAATGGAAGTCTGTTATCTGTGATGATGGACATGGGTACACCATACCGGCAAATGATGTAATTAAGGATGAATGAGGCAATCTTCTTGTCGGTGACTTGGGTAAGTGGAACAACTTTGATCCACTTTGTGAAGTATTCAGTGGCGGTTATAATGAATTTTTGGCCGTTGGATGAAGATGGATGGATTTTACCCACAAGGTCAAGTCTCCATTAACAAAAAGGCCATGGTGTTGTGATTGGTTGCAATTCTTATGTTGGTGCATGTATCAGGTCTCCATGAACTTGGCATTTCTTTCACTTTCTAACAAAGTAGTAGGAGTCTTTTTCCATAGATGGGCAATAGTATCCAGTGTGCAGGAGTTTCTTGGCTAGTGACAGACTGCTTGCATGAGTTCCACAAATTCCTTCTTGTACCTCTTCCAAGGCCTTTGTTATCTCACCCTATTCCAGACATTGAAGGAGAGTACCATCAAGACTGTGTCGGTATAGGGTTTTAGCAATAATGATATATCAAGCAGTTTGGTGAATGAAAGTTTTACATTGGTTATTCGATTGATTAGGAGGAAGTGTGTGATCACATAGGTAGGTATAGAACTCACCGTACCATGGTGATTTGGAACCAACAAGGCAACATATCATCTCAGATTCAGGGATATCATAAGCGAGAATACAAAGTTGTTCGACTAAGAACTCATAGCGTGTTAAATTTTTTGGAAGATCTAGGAGAGATGCAATGGTAGCCATAGCATCAACAACTCGATTCTGATCTCTGGGTATCTTCTCAAAGGTTATAGTAGTGAATGATGCCTTGAATTTTTCCACCATTTGTTTGTACGACATGAGTTTGTCATCCTTGGTCTGATATTCATTTGTTGCTTGTCGAATGACCAATTGGGAGTCGCCTTATATTTGTAGTTCTTGTAACTTCCATTGTATGGCTAATTTGAGTCCTGTGATCAAGGCCTCATATTCAGCTTTGTTGTTTGTGTATGGAAATGTGAGCCTATAAGACTTTGGGATGCTGTCACCTTGAGGTGTGATAAATAGAATGCCTGCCCCCGAGCCATGCCTAGTGTATGAACCAACAAAGTATAGTTTCCATGGTTGTGCTGCTATGATCATGAATATCTCTTCATCTAGAAAATTGGAAATGAGAGGATGATCACCCATGAGGGGAGAATCGACCAACTGATCTGCAATAACTTGGCCTTTGATAGCCTTACAATCCACATACTCGATGTCAAATTCACTTAGAATCATCACCCATTTGTCCAAGCGGCCAGTCAATGCGGCTTTACTGAGTAAGTACTTCAGTGGATCAATCTTTGCAATGAGTTGTATCTTGTGTGTTAACAGATAGTGCCTCAATTTAGTGGCTGCCAAGATTACTACTAGGCAAGCTCTCTCAATAGGTGTGTAATTGAGTTCATAGCCAACCGATGTGCGAGAGATGTAGTATATAGCACATTCTTTCCCTTCTGCATTGTGTTGTGCCAATAGTACACCCAATGTTGTATTTGTTGCTGATATATAGAGTAGTAAAGGCCTACTTGGATCTGGTGGGACCAACAATGGTGTATTCATGAGATAGTCTTTAAGCATCTAGAATGCTTGCTGGCATTTGGTATCCCATTGAAAGCGGATGTTCTTGTGTAACAGGTGTGTAAATGGGTAACACTTATCTGCCAGTTGTGCAATGAATCTTCGGATGGATTGAAGCCATCCTTGTAATGTCCTTAGCTGACTGATATTCTTGGGAGGTAGCATGTCCATGATTTCTTTGACCTTTACAGGATCAACCTCAATGCCTTTGCTTGAGACAATGTATCCTAGAAGCTTCTGTGAGGTTACCCCAAAGACACATTTCTTTGGGTTGAGTCGAACATGATATTGTTCTAGTCTATCAAAGATTTGCTCCAATATGTCCAAATGACCTTCTCTTGTTAGTGATTTTTCTAGTAAGTCATCAACATAATCTTCCATTATGGTATGCATCATGTCATGGAAGATGGTGGTCATTGCTCATTGATAGGTTGCTCCTACATTCTTTAGACCAAAAGGCATTACATTCTAGTAGTATGTTCCCCATGGACATGTGAAGGCCATCTTATGTTGATCCTCAGGTGCGATCTTTATCTGGTTGTACCTTGAAAAGCCATCCATGAGAGAAAGCATGGCATGTCCTGTTGTTAGGTCTACTATTATGTCGATGTTTGGTAGGGGGAAGTCATCTTTAGGACATGCTTTGTTCAGATCTCTAAAGTCAGTACAGATACGGATGCCCACATTTGGTTTGCCGACAGGCACAATATTGGATATCCAATCCGCATAATCAATTGGTCTAATAAAACCAATATCTAGGAGTTTCTTAAGTTCTGCTTTGACTAGCACCGCAATCTGGGGATGCATCTTGCAAAGTTTCTGTTTGACAGGCTTGGCTCCTTCTGCTACGGTGAGGTGACGCATGACTAAATCAGGATCAAGACCAGGCATGTCTGCATATGACCATGTAAAGTTGATATGGTGCTTCTGGAAGAAATCTACAAACTTAGGTTGTTCCTCTGGAGTTCAAAGTAATGCCAGATGTATGTGGTGAGGAGTTTCAAGAGTCCCCACATTGTATTCTTTGGTTTCCTCGATGAGAATTGTTGATCATTCCTGCTGTGTACTAGAGGGGAGAATGTCAAGCCTTTCATCCTCAGGCGCCTTAGAGAGGTTTTCACCATTGGATATGCTCTTTCTATTTACTTTTGTGGGATCAAACAGTGCCACAGTGTGGTTTTTACTGGAAGATCCATGTTGTATTATTATATTTTTGCAGTTGAAAGGTTTGGCATCCGCCTCGAAGTATGTTGCGCTATTAAGTTCAATGGTGAATCCAACTTTGTGATCCCCGCTTGGTATGTTATCCTGTAGTTCCAAAATCTCAATGATCACCTCATCGTTTTGGAAATGGTCAAGACATGGGGGATTAGGTTGGTTCCATTCGATGAGTTCAGGATGGATAATGGGCATTACCTCATCGATTAGGTTAAGTTCGTTAGATGTGTCAGTGAGGGCTAAGACGTTATGGTGAAGGTCGTTGATGGTACTCTCCCTATCAGGTTCACCAAATGATGCTCTGCAAAATGGACAAGTGTTAGATTAAAGCCTGTGGTCGTATAACACACAAAAACAACAAGAAACAAGGATCAAAGTTAGTGTTATTCAACCAAAAACTAATCTAAGCAGTCATATCAAAAGAGACACTAAAAACATGATAAAGGATTTAACTATGGAAGTAAATACCACAAGACATCTCCAAATGCCTTTTAACATGCTCTTAACTTCTTCTCCTTTGTTCCTCTCCTCTCCAAGTTCCACATGAGTGTATCTCTCAGCTTTTAGCACTAGCCATGGATGCCATATGGAGATTCAAGATGGTTGAATATGATAAGAAAATGCTATGCAAGTGTAGATAGTGATGCTATGAAAAAGCTCTATGCTAATACGAGTATAACAACAATACTCTAATGCTTCCTCTTTTGCTTGAGGAGAAGGGTTCTATTTATAGAAGAAATTGGGAAATGAAGGGTTAAGACTGAGAAATCTTAACAAGGGTTAGGATTGAAAGATATTCAATCCATGTTGACAAGTGTCACCATGAGGAGGCTTGAGAGGAGAGATAAGGAGCATTAAATGCTTGAAGGGACATGATGGTTACCCTAGGGGGTTGGGTTAGGGTTAGGTTAATGGATATTCTTTTTATCCAGGGGATAAATGAATGTGCAAGGGTTAAATGGTTGCCTTAGTCAAAGAAATAAATGCTTTGAAGAGACCCATGAGTCAAAAGGATGGTTAAGTTAGAGGAAAGTCTCCAACCAAAGGTAAAAGGTGAGTTAACCATAAATGGTTATGTAAGAGCCTTTAATGGTTTGGATGACTTTAGAGGTTAACCATTTGTAGACTTTGTTAATATCTCTTCATGGGTTTAGTTCTCTTCACGGGTTTAGTTTTATTTAGATTAATTTTTCATTAGTTTATTTATTAGGTTTTTTTGTTTCAGCAGTTTTGTATAACAGTTTACAACTCTTTTTGCCTCCTCTTTATATCTGCTTGTTTATTTTATTTTGAATGTATAGTTTTTTTATTGGAATACAAATTATATTCAAATTGCCATTCTTTACAATCTTTTTTCTATCTGCTACTAACAGAGATTCTAGATTGTTATTTTCTGCTAGGCTAACAGTGGTATCAGAGCTTTGGAGTTTGGAGTATTTTTATGTGAAGCACAAAGAAATTTGCAACTTATTCATTCTGATTTATGTGGGCCTTTACCAATAAATTCTGTGGGAGGATCTAAGTATTTCATGTTGTTTATTGATGATTACAGTCGCATGACTTGGATTTATTTCTTGCAGCAAAAATCAGAAGCTTTTGAAATTTTTAAAAGGTTTCGTGTTATGATTGAAAAACAAGCTCAATCTCAAATTGGTACTCTTTGAACAGATAATGGTGGAGAATTTACTTCTCTACTTTTTGAGGACTATCTATGTCAAAATTGGATCTAACATCATCTTACTGTTCCAGGTACTCCTCAACAAAATGGTGTTTTTGAACGAATGAATAGAACTATCATGAATATTGTTCGTGCAATGTTATATTTTAAAGGAATCAAATTACATTTTTGGGCTGAAGCAGCAAGAACTGCAATTTATCTTCGTAATAAATCTCCATCATCTGGATTACACCAATCTATTCTATATGAAGTGTGGTTTGGATATCCTCCTTTTGTTCGACGTCTTCGCATTTTTGATTCCACTTGCTATGCTTTAATTCCCAAGGACAAAAGAAGTAAGTTACAGCATCACAGTATTAAGTGTATTTTTCTTGGTTATTCAGAATTTTCCAAAGCATATCGATTGTATGATGAAGTCAACAAAACTTTCTTTATTACATGTGATGTTGTATTTGTTGAAACCTCCAACATTGCTGAAAATGATGAATGTAAATTCAAACAGCTTGATACAATTACAAATTTGTCTCCTTTGATAGAAAACTCTTGTGAGATTCCAAATATAGAATCTATATCTCCAAGTGATCTAATTCACATTGCTCCATCAATAAATGACCAAGAAGAAGCCCATCATGATGAGCTTGAACTCTCTGAACTATTAACCACTAATACAACATCTAGTAATGAAATGGTCACATCTTTTGTGCAACCAAAGTCTTCTCATTAGTGGGCAAAACAAGTCCAACAAACATTGAAAGATTTAAGACCTGATGAAATAGGTAAAACAGGTACAAGAAGCTCTTACAAAGCAAGGCTCCAAGCTCAAACCAATAGTGCAGATAACTTGGAGGCCATTAGTGAACTGAATCTCATAATTGACTTTGAACCATCATCCTATAATGAAGCCAAAAATATTACAGTATGGAGGAAAGCTATGAAAGATGAGTATGATGCTCTTTTGAAAAATGGCACATGGCAGTTGGTTGATCCTCCACTTGGTTGTAAACCTATTGGCTGCAAGTGGATTTTCAAGAATAAATATAAAGCAGATGGTACACTTGACAAACACAAAGCCCGACTTGTTGCCAAAGGTTATGCTCAAAAGGAGGGGATATATTATGATGAAACCTTTGCACCTACAGCAAAATGGACCACCATTCGTGCTTTGTTGGCCCTTGCAGCTCAATATGGGTGGAAAATTCACCAAATGGATGTTAAAACAACATTCTTAAATGGTGATCTCAAAGAATCGGTTTATATGACTCAACCAGATGGGTATGTAGTCAATGGAAAAGAACATCAGGTATGCAAGCTTGCCAAATCATTATATGGTTTGAAACAAGCTCCTCGAGCCTGGTATGAAAAACTTACCAAGTATCTCTTAAAGTTGAATTTCCAGCATTTTGAATTTGATGATGCCACACTTTTTGTTAAAAAAGTTGATAAGATTATTGTCTATCTTATTGTTTATATGTGGATGATTTATTTATCACTGGTCCCGATGAGAATAATATTCAAAATGTGAAAGAACAACTGAAGCAAGGTTTTGATATGACTGATTTGGGCCATCTTCATTACTATTTGGGTATTGAGGTAACTCAAACACCTCATTTTATTTTTATCACCCAACAAAAATATATTGGTGAACTTTTGCATAAGTTTGGCATGGCTAATTGTAAACCCCTTAGTACTCGTATGAAGCAAAATCTCAAGCTCTCTTCAGATGACCCTTCAGCATTGGTTGATGCAACTATCTATAGGAAACTTGTTGGTAGTTTGATTTATGCTACAACTACCCGTCCAGATATTTCTTTTGTTGTTGGAGTTCTTTCAAGGTTTATGCAACAACCTAGAGAAACTCATTGGTTAGCTGCCAAGTGCATTC